>NW_019385409.1:201366-203964 GCF_000671375.1 Centruroides sculpturatus
GAAATCGAATCTGAGGCCAAGGTGAGGGCAGCGGAATCCGACCGGCAGAAAACAGAAATCGAATCTAAGGCCAAGGCCAGGTTGGCAGAAATCAATGCGGAGCGAAAAAAACTACGGCTTGAACGCCCGGAAGCCGAGTTGAGGGAAGCGAAACGCCTATTAGAGCAAGATAGGCGGCTTTTTGAGGCGCAGAGCTCGGCGGGTCAGGTCGGTAAGAGGGAATTAGACGACTCAGGTTCCCAGGGATGGGGAAAGCCGGCGGAAGTAGCTAAGGTCACAGAGAAGTTTGGGGAGGTGTCAGGTAGTAGGTTGGCCGGTAACAGCGAGGAGGTTAGAGAGCGACGGGATTCTCAGAGTGGAATGACGAGGAAATCCATTCCCTCGACACAGAGTTCGGTCGAACGGACCCCCAAGGCTAGTTGTAGTGCCTGTGGCAGGGCTGGGCATTGGAGGAGAGCTTGTCCTAAGCGGAAAGCATCCAATGAGTCCAAACGGGCGCGGCTAGTAACTACGAACAAGACATCCCAAAAAGACGAACTTCTGGTAGTGAGGATAACGGCGAGTAACCAACCAAAGGTCAAGGAGGCGCCGAAAAGAATCAAGCCGATAGGCGACCGAAATAGTCTTTCGGCTATGGTCGATTCTGGGGATGAGATTTCGGTCGTAAGGGAATCATTGGTGGCGGAAACGAAGGGGGAAATCCAACAGGTTGGATCCTTCGGTCACCGGATTGATTCGGTAACGATCCCGATAGGGCTGTGGGAGGAAGACCTCACAGGATCGTGTGAGCCGGCGATGGTGACTTGTGTCGTAACAGACAAATTACACCAACCCACAGACGCTCTAGTATCAGAAGGGGATCACCGGATGTTATTAGACCGAAAGCAGAAGCTCCAGGGAAAGGGAGAAAGACAAGTGAGGAACTTAAGGGTAGACGGTAACGGAAACCATTGGGAAAAGGAGCTAGAACCTCTCTCAGAGGCGGGGTGCAGTGAAAATAGCGACGAAAACGAGAAAGAAACAGAAGTACGAGACGCCCAAGTCCGGGATGAGTCACTTTCTCGATTGTGGGAGGCCGCTAAGCATAAGAAAGATGGGTTAACTGTAGAGGACGGGATACTATATCGGCAAGATAGTCCGTTCGGCAGGCCCTGAAATGTTGCCAGTGAAAGTTGAGCAATTCGTTGCTGGTATTAAATTTAATATTAATAATTGTTATTAATGATTTACGTTTTTGACATTGATCATCAATTAACTGACATTTTTTATTATTTATTGTTTTGAGAAACTTATTCTTTATATATTCGGTCGAAGAATTATCGTCCAGATATGTTTTGAGAATTAAATTTGCATATATCTGACTACTAAGTTAACATACAGTATAAGTCCAACAATTAATTGTATTATGATATTACACCCAAACCTTTAGTTCTACCGAGAGTTTACAAATAAAAAGGCTATATTACCTGACGTCCATACATAATGAAATATGGAGAATTGATTAGATCCTGGGATTACATACTCGGAATCTTGGGAGGATGATTTACTGATCCGTTGGATACTCGGTGAGGGTGCCAAAAAAGGATCAATGGCTAGAGCATGACTAAACACAACTAAAGCAAGGATGAAGGTGACTTTGCCCTTTTATACAAAATTGGCATTCAATACGATTATTGAAATGTCACGCCATGCTTCAGTCAAGAGAAAGAAGTCGGGTGATCCTATAGATAGTTCATGAGGGTCGCCCCTCTGGAACTATCGGTTTTGGGAACAACTAAATGTCTTTCTCACTGAGTCAGAAGTCAAAGATTGATAATTTTTCCAACTTATTTAAATTTCAGAGTAAAATTTTAACAAATATTTCTATTAAATCCCAGATTCTCACAAAATTCTATAAATATCTTTTAACTTATCATAGTTAGGGATTGCAATTTAGCAGTGTTATCAATCTAGCTTGATTTTTGCTTGATCAACATCATTCCAGCTGGATCCAGCGCAGATGTATTTTTGGTGCAATAAAATGTTATCTATCTATCTATCCCGTAATTTATGGTTTTTTTTAAAGAAATAAAACATTTTTTTTAAATACTTAAGAAACTTTTATTATTTAGACTGGTCACTATACAGTAAATCAGTAAAACTTCTTATACATTTAGGTAGTAAACTTAATTTTGGTTCGGTTTAACACTTGAGATAAAGATAATTAACTTTAAATGTTTGATTAGATTATAATTATAATGTTTAAGTTAAATAATAGTAGAGGTAATTCTACTAATTAATTTATATTAATATATTATAATAATGTAAAGACGGATAATCAGTGGCTAAGTGGCTATCAGTCATACCAGTTTTCTTATATAGGCTCTACGTATCAGCCTGTAGTTATTTATAAGTAATTTAATTATTAGTGTTAGTAAAGTAGTGAGTAATTAATTAGTAGTAGTCTAGTAGTTAGTTATTATTATCACAATCATGAATGATATACATTCATATCATCATATATCTAAGATACTGATACTCATTAATTTAATTAACTATTTAACTAACTAGATAGTCTCAGTTTCTCACTAATTTTAACAATAAAATTGCCTAGCCTAG
>NW_019385409.1:204871-218033 GCF_000671375.1 Centruroides sculpturatus
GCTCTACATATCAGTCTGTAGTTATTTATAAGTAATTTAATTATTAGTGTTAGTAAAGTAGTGAGTAATTAATTAGTAGTAGTCTAGTAGTTAGTTATTATTATCACAATCATGAATGATATACATTTAAATCATCATATATCTAAGATACTGATACTCATTAATTTAATTAACTATTTAACTAACTAGGTAGTCTCAGTTTCTCACTAATTTTAACAATAAAATTGCCTAGCCTAGCCCACTAACCACTTATAGAATAATAGTTAAAAACTCTTACTTAATAGAATTCGAACAGAAGTCATAAAATATTAGTCTTGTCTTGAATAAAGTATTTTAAAGGATTAAATAAAATTAAATCAATCACTTCTGTTTTTTTTTTTTTGACTTTTCTGGAATTTGGGTCTGAAGAAACAAATGGTATTGATGGTGTTGTCTCCCAACCTACTTCTTAATGAACTGCATATATATCCCGCTGCGGAGAAGGCTCTTTCTGCCTCTATGCTAATTGGTTTCAGGGTTATCAAATAATCATAAATTAAAGATAAGTTTTTACCTTTGACTCCCTCACGTTCATAAACAGCCATTTCCTTTTTTAATAACTTATCATAATCCTTCTCAGTACTAGTTTCTTTTCGTTTCTTTCTCACGCTCTAGTTGGATCTCCGATTCTTATTCCAATGTGAAATTCAGGGAATGAATGCGGGTTATCTGGATCATCGTTTTCCGTTTCCATAATATCCTCAGCCATTGCTGCTGGTTCCATTACATATGTATTTACTCGATTCAGCATATTTTTCTTCTCCTGGCGAATTACATTTTTTTTCGGTATTGTGAAAGAATAATCGTGCTTTCTAACTTTAAGGTTATAGTTTTTCGGGTTCTGTATGTAAATCAGCATCCCTGTGACCTCGATAAGACGCCGTTCTCTGATTCCTTTGCGTCCTGGCTTGTGTCCTGGCTTTTTAGTTTGTCTAAGATAAATTTCAGGGTTGTGTCAGCGGTTATCAAACTAGACTCTTTTCTACAGAGAGATTTTACGGCCAGTTTATAGGCTAGGTTTCGTGGACAAGCTGCGAGACTGCAGCTCTCCATAGGCTTAAACTGAGATCGTTCCGTCAACCGACCGTAAATTAGAATTATGTACCAGGACTAGGAGAGGAGTTACTTATTTTATTTAGCGCGAAGACACTTTATTTAGCGAGAGCGGAAAGTCAACTGGCAATTAGATCAGCAGAGGTAAAAGGGTGGGCGGTGCGGTGTAGAGAGGGGGGTGTAGCACGTGCCGCACTGAACGGCAACGTCGCTAAGCCGCCGAGCGATAGCGCACGTAGCGAAGCGGCAACGCCGACAACGTAGACTTTTGAACCATTATTTAGAAAGTTAATTGAGTATTTGCGGATCCCCAGAGCTGGATCCAGCTGTATTGCTGGATGAGGGATCCAGCAATTGCAATCCCTAATTGTGTCATTTGCATAAAATGTAGTTGACTCGAGGCTTGTCGCTGTTGCACTTGGTGTACGATAAAAGAATTGTGCATCTCTTATCTTATTATATTACTAGACCATTGTAAAGCATATTACAAGTCTATTGGTACTAGTTTCTTCGAAAAGAATAGTTTAGTTTCAAACATAAATTTTTTGAACACAAGAAATATTACTTCTGCAAATAACCTAATGTTTTGTTGTTTTTCAACCTAAATCTATATAAAACTGTAAATAATTTAAAATAAAGAGTTTTCTCTGTAACTCGAATATGTTTGAGAATAGAATGGATTATTTACATCTTTATTGTACAGTATATTAAATAATCGATCACTCCGTAAAATTTTACCACCACTTTGGAATCACCTTTCATATGCTGTACTCCTAAGAATATTTACTTTAAATGGTCAAGACATTTTTTTTTCCTTTACAGAAAACAACAAATAGAAACGACGTCACCGGGATGGAAGAATCGCCAGGGAATTTTCTTTATGGATAGCCTGTATTGGAAATAAAGACAAAACCTTTGGGAGTAATTAAAATTAATTTGTACTTTGATAAATACATTTTATTAATAATAAATATAAACAATATATTAATTTGAATTAATTTGAATCAGGGATCTAATTCGAGTCTCAATAGTCAAGGGAAGCACCGGTGTTTGCTTTCAGTTTTTTCTTTCTTTTTTATTAAATACAACTATATTGTCATATTGTGATTGTAATTATTTCATTTTTGTTATATTTTTAACCCAAAGTGTTTCTAGAACAGTTAGAATGAAAAGTTAGAATAAAATAGACCAGTTAGAATAAAAGAAAACAAAATCAGATGTAAAGAAAACATTTATTTTGATGCACTTTTTGTGTAGTAAATTTTATTTTTGGATTTTGTAATAATTCTTTGTTGTTTCATATTATCTTACAGTAACNCAGTTAGAATGAAAAGTTAGAATAAAATAGACCAGTTAGAATAAAAGAAAACAAAATCAGATGTAAAGAAAACATTTATTTTGATGCACTTTTTGTGTAGTAAATTTTATTTTTGGATTTTGTAATAATTCTTTGTTGTTTCATATAATCTTACAGTAACAAAATGCTGTATTATTTTTTTCATTACCTCACAATATGAAGGTAATATTGTCTTGCAGTATTTCAGGACAATATTTACAAATTCATCATCTGGATGACATTTTCCTTGGAGTAATTCAATTTAAATTTCTGCATAGTTAACATCTGCTGCCTTAACAATATCATATACTTTCATGCAGGGATATATTAACCCCACATATGATATATATTTCAAAAGAACGCTATCTTGTCCTGCTTTAGTTAGATTATCTACATCTCATATCATTTCTGCTTGGCAGTCACTACAAACTGATTTCATCAAAGAGTGGACACAACTTAAGTTGAAAATTCAAGCTTTTTTGTTTCAACATTTGCAGTTTTTTCTCTAGTCTCCATAAACGCTGTTGTAGCTTTTTATGTGCATCAGTTGTAAAACTGTTTTTTGCTGCATCGATAAAATTATCTAAAGAAAACAAGAATATATTAGTTATTAAGTTGCAATTTGAGTGTTTAGTTACATGCTACAGTACATACTCGTTTGGTCCAAATTAGTAACGCACCTGCGTATAATCGATAAACGCAGTCGTAACTTATCGCTTGCATTTTCAGGACACGCCACCTGTTATCATAGAGTTTTGAGATGGACCCTTCCGATCCGTGATGAAATAGGGATGAGGCAGTTGCTCAAGAGGGGCATTTAAGCGGTGTCACCTGACTGTTTTAATCGACAAAACTAATCGATGATAACTTTTTTATCCCCGCTTATATAGCGTGAGATTTTTAAGTGGAAAGTTACGGTAATCATTTATAAAAATTTACGATTATATCTTTTATTTCAATCAGTTTTTCCCTTTCAACGTCTTTTTATATTTATTTTATTGTAATTTGATTCGAAAAAGGAAATAAATAAACATATCAGCTTTCACTTAGCTCAAGTTTCAGGGACCAACGGCGGTTTCGTTTGTAATTGGAGAAGAAAGTGTTTTCTTTCACGGTTAGTGTAGAATTTATTATTTTAGCCGTCATCCATCCCATTGCCATTATAAACAAGCTGTTAATCGTAAATAAAAGATCCGGCTTCCGTTCCGATGTCATTGGTGCTATCTATCCCTTTAAATGTTTTCTCTTCTTCTGTATGTTCAACTATTAATTTTCCAATACTTTTTAATATTGCACGAGACATCTTCATAATTTCAGCTAATAAATCCAATATTGCTCTCTGAACGATGTTTATGTCCATTTTGTCGTCTGCTTTTTGTTTGTCTTTTTTCCCGTTAAGTATCGCCTCTNTTTGGACAGCAGTCAGTGTCGCTGTGTAGAAACCGATGTAAGTATACATTGAATTTACCATGTTCTGAGAGCAGCTGTGACATCTGGTGTTGAGGGTGGACCCATTTCAAGCTGAGGCGTCTTGCTACGTCTGGGAAGAACTGCCGGGAAATGTGCTGCTCTGGGATACGCTCCCATTCTTGTTGCCACACTACAATTGTATGCTGCCAAAGGAGCTGTTTTAACCTGGAGACCGGTAAATGGCTGTACACTGGGTTGATGTCCCTGAAGGAAGTAGCCACACGTGCGAGGAAGTCTGCACGTTCGTTACCTGGAGTGCCGCAGTGCCCCTTAATCCATTTGATATGATAATTATTACTGGACTGATCTGCAGAGAACAAAGTGTCCCTAGCAAGGGGATGAGTGGTATCTTTGTTAGTCAAGACTTGGACCGTGGCCTGGCTGTCAGTGAAAATAGTAATATTGTAGTTGCTGAAATTTTTATTACAGAATAAAGGTGTTGAGAAGGGGCAAAGGTGTTCAATACTTCGTCCAGAACCCACCGTTATCTATTACCATTTTTATTCTTTTTGGCATGCTATTCACCAATCGCTGGCATATATTGCTCGAATTGAACCTTCCCCATCTCTCACATATGGCTTCCCATAATTCGTCTGGTGTTGAGGCATTGAATGGCTCTCTAGCCATCTCTGCCCACAGCTGTTCTATCGGGTTTAAATCCGCTCCCCTTCCTGGCCAGTTTATGACCTCGATGTTACTTTGGCGTTCTAGCCAGTTTCTGGTCAATCTGGCCATGTGTATTGGGGAGCGATCATGGACAAATGGGATGTTTATTGATGGGTCCAACCCTTGGAGAGAGGGTAAAATGTTGCTTTCTAGTATGTTTACATATTGCGCTGCTGTCAGGTTGCCAATAATTCTCACCAGGGCACCGGGACCGGAAGCAGTCATCCATCCCCATACTCCTGCAAAACAAATGGAAAAAATAACTTAAAAGCACGACAATATGCGTATAATTATAAACATTAGCGCAATTTAGTTTTAATGCTCGTGTTATTGCGTTGGTTTTACACTATACTTACTTCTAGCATATTTTATAATTGTTTTCATTTGAACTACTTATAGACAGGTTATATTAGACTATTGAAAACAATCTGATAATGTCTTAAATATTATAAAGATAATTATTAAGATAATATATTTGTATTTTCATAATATTGTAAGGCAATTATCAATTAATTAAGAGCAATACCTCACACATTATTATCGACTACTTTCTAATTTAATGATTAAATCGGATGTTCGGAGAAGGAATACGACGAATACGGAAATGGTTGGTTATTATCCAGTGAAACACTCCACGGTGTATTTCTTCGAACATAATTCGTTAAAAGATATTAGACATACTATCTTTTAGTTAGTTGATTGGATATTGTTTTAAGTCACGCCTGCTTGAAACGTATTGGCCATGAATTGTTACTGACTGATATCAGAGTAGCTAATCAGAGGTAACAAAAACATAAACATAATCTATTTACCAGCGATGCAGATAAACTGTATGTAAATTAACAGTTAGAATAACTGTTACAACCATTAATTCTTTATGCCTGTATGTCCTTAATATTTCGATTTTGTTTATACATTGTTCACGTAGACCTTGTTTATAAATAGGACTTATTATATTGGTATAGTGTCGAATTAGCAACGGAAGGAAGTAACTTTATTTTTACCTGTGAAAATAATAATACTTTTGTTTAATTTTTGACTTAGACTTTTTCTCTTTGCTAATTCCAAACACACACACACACACATATATTAGGTATTACTTAGTTCTTTACTACCATCTGAAAATATTTATAAGATGTGTTAGGACATTGGCTATCATAAACAACACATCACTTGCTAGGATAATTAAAGCTTATATCTAAATTAATTCATAATTTGGCAAAAATTATCCATCTAATAAGCGGAACTACTGATGTCGACAGTGTGAATTATTGCACAATGAGTAAAAACCGAGTGGACACGAAGCGTAGGAATAGGACCGCTTCAAAACTCTGACGAGATTTCTTGACACAGGTGTGTAAATTTATCATCGAATATCGGTTTAATATATATTCAACGTAAGAATTATTATATCAGTAAGAAAAGCAAAAATATAGAACCTTACCTACTGAGAATCTTCCGCTTCTTGTTTTGGGGCGTACGTATTTGCTATTGTGCCTCTCACCTGGAGGCCGATGGACCCAAACTGTGCCACTCTCATCGCTTGAAAAAATTTTTTCGTCGGAAAACATCACAGTTTCCCATTCTTTCGTCCAATGGATATGCTGGTAGGCAAAGTCTAAACGGTCGACCATGTTGCTGTTATTTAGGATTTGTTTTGGGGCAGCCCTTCTGCCCGGTAAATTGAACTCTCTTAGTCTAATAATATAATAAAATATTCTTAATAAAGTTTTATTTATAAGTTTATTACATTTATATGAATGCATCTTTTCAAGGTCTAGATATTACACTCAAATGCTACATACCTTCGCTTAACTGTATTTATGGAAATTGGTAAAGATAACTCCGATTTTAGTATTCTGGCGGTCTTAAATGGGTCTTCTTCACAACGCTGCTTTAACTGTGCATCCTCTTCTTTTGGTGAAACACTTCTACTTTCAATCTCCTGTTTGCAGATCTTATAAACATTTCTACTATTTCTTTAACAGTTTTGCCATCTTCTCTATGCTGAATAACTAATTCCCTAATGTCCTTTGAAATAGCTTTAAGCATTTTCTCAAGCTTTTTATATTACACAAAAAAGCGTCTAATCTAAGCACGCGTTTTTGTCGACTTTATTGTCTGCTTTTTGTTTGTGTTTTTTCCCGTTAAGTGTCGCCTCTCGTTTCTCTGTAAAACAACAAAGTCTTGCAAGAAAGTCCACGTTAAAAATTAATTAATATGATTATTAGAAATTTATAAATTTATTAGAGAACTTCGACTTTCTTGCAAGACTTAGTTGCTTTACAGGGAAACGAAAGGCGATACTTAACGGGAAAAAAGACAAACAAAAAGCAGACGACAAAATGGACATAAACATCGTTCAGAGAGCAATATTGGATTTATTAGCTGAAATTATGAAGATGTCTCGTGCAATATTAAAAAGTATTGGAAAATTAATAGTTGAACATACAGAAGAAGAGAAAACATTTAAAGGGATAGATAGCACCAATGACATCGGAACGGAAGCCGGATCTTTTATTTACGATTAACAGCTTGTTTATAATGGCAATGGGATGGATGACGGCTAAAATAATAAATTCTACACTAACCGTGAAAGAAAACACTTTCTTCTCCAATTACAAACGAAACCGCCGTTGGTCCCTGAAAGTTGAGCTAAGTGAAAGCTGATATGTTTATTTATTTCCTTTTTCGAATCAAATTACAATAAAATAAATATAAAAAGACGTTGAAAGGGAAAAACTGATTGAAATAAAAGATATAATCGTAAATTTTTATAAATGATTACCGTAACTTTCCACTTAAAAATCTCACGCTATATAAGCGGGGATAAAAAAGTTATCATCGATTAGTTTTGTCGATTAAAACAGTCAGGTGACACCGCTTAAATGCCCCTCTTGAGCAACTGCCTCATCCCTATTTCATCACGGATCGGAAGGGTCCATCTCAAAACTCTATGATAACAGGTGGCGTGTCCTGAAAATGCAAGCGATAAGTTACGACTGCGTTTATCGATTATACGCAGGTGCGTACTTCATTAGACCAGACTGTACATCATCACAGTTAGGAAAATTTTCTTTGGATATATGAAGCCTATTATCTACAGTATTGCTTTTACAATTTAAAACTGTTAGTTTTGATGGACGTAGTGTAAATGGCTTTTTGTCTGTACATGATTCTTCTTTTGTTTTAATTTCTTCCACTCCTATTGTAATTCTGCTTTCTTCACAGACCTGGATTGATAAACAAGCATAAATTGTATTTAAAAGTTGATCATATGTTGTATATTAGTATGAGGACATTGCATAAATCATGCAGCAGACACAACATTATTTAAACGTTGTTTGAAAAATTAACAGAAACCTATTTTTAAATTTCATTGCTAAGAACAGAAACACACACCTTTAAACGTTTAACACCTGATACTTTATTTTGATTGCTATTTCCAAATAGTGTTGGGACAGCATCAGGTCTTACCTTTCTTTTCCCATTTACTCTATTATTTTCAAATTGCTCCTTGATAAAATGGATCTACATTAAATTGATAATAAAATAAGGAATTAAAATGCCTTAATTTAACTAAAATATCATTCTTCTCAAAACATTAAAATATCAAAATTTTCATAGATAAAAATTCTTCAGCTTTATGAAGCATCTTTAGAGTAAACATGGGCTGACAAATCTTTGGTTACAAATTAATACTTGAAGATACTAGTAACAGGGGCGCCGCTAGCAATTTGAACGCCCGTGTGCAATACCGATTATGTCGCCCCCTGTCTATCTGCGACTACCTACGCTGAGCTTGCCAGAAAGGCTCTTTAGTGTTGTCTCATAAGGGCATGAAAAAAGAAAAGAAATACTTTACAAAGAAAAACTATTTATTATTACTAAGTTATTTTGTTTACTTAGTGTAAAACCATATAAATATTTATCTACAGAAATTGAACTCTTCTTGCCTTCATGTTTGCGAAATCTACTATCAATTTTCTTGTATCCAAGCTGTCTAAGATTTCACGTTCAATTGAAACTATAGCTAAATTACTTAGTCTTTGCTAGTGCATTGTTGATCTTAAATAGTTTTTTTTATAATTTTTAACTTTGAAAAGGACCTTTCACCAAATGCAACTGAAACCGGCAATGTAAGTAATATTCTTAGTGCTATTGCTGTGTTCGGAAATGTTGAAATTAAGTCATCAGTAAAATATATTGCAATAGGGTTTGTGGATCATTAGACTGGTTTTCTGGAAAATGCAACTTTAAAGTATTGATTTCATTAAACAAATCAATACCGTCAATGTCTGTTTCACTACTTGAATCGTCTTTAAGCTTCAGATTTAAATCCTAACCAAGTTAAAATATCATTAATTATACCTAGACCCATGTCGGAAGAATTATTAACAAAATAATTGCAATTTGATATGCGATAGAATTGTTCGAATGCGTACAAGTACAAATTGAGAAGGAAGCTCTGTGGGGATTCCCTATTTTCGCCAGTCCTGTCAACTTCTGTCATAGAGCACGACTATGAGCTTTCGCGCGCCGCCGGATGGTACAACCTGCAAACAGACGTTTCGTATTGCATCTTAATTCTGATAAATGCCAATAGAGGCGCTGTTAATGCTATAATATAGGCTAAATAAGAATATAGTAATTGCGCGCCGGTCGGATTTATTTCTCCATGCGAAGACATTTCTTATGCTGTAAGTAGAGTGAGTATTATGACAATGACTTTGAATATTACGTGACAGATCGCTCGATTTGCCGCCCCTGGACGTGCCGCACGCGTGCGGTGCACGCCTTGCACGCCCGCTTACGGCGGGCCTGACTAGTAAGTGTGTATTAACAAATAAACAGCTTATTTTCAGAAGCTAAGGAAAATATTCTTAATTTCATCTATTTTAATATCATCTGATAAACTGGGGTCCAATTAGAAAAACCAAATCTGTTAAAAAGTTAAATTTAAGTGCTCACCTCACACAAACGAGAAGACGGTGTTGGTTGCCACTTACCCGTCTTGTTTTAACAACCCAAACCTTTCTTCTGTTTTGATAGGCAGGGAATCGAAAGATTCGGTAACCTTTTCCATCACTATTCGCACAATTTGGAGTCGAACAACACGGCATTTTGTTAATTTTCTATGCTATGCGAGCACGCGATGCTACGCTAGCAAACTGCCATCTTGGATTATGACGTCAAAAGGACCAATATGGCTGCACACGTGACGAAAGCGTATAGCATACCTGGGTAATCTAGCGCCTTAGGTGCAACCCATGCTAGCTACGCAACTGCGTCACAATTAGTCACGAGCTTATGACCTTCAAAGATACATATAAGGAACAAGCTGCTAAGTAGGCAACCAACGGTCTATATTATTGGTTTGCTTATTTAGAAACACGTCAGATTTAAATAGTTATTTTAAAACTCCAAACGACTCCCTGTAACCCCCTACTGATCAGTGTTTACGAGAAAATCATTGAACACTGATCGTAGGTCACGCTTGATAAAAGGGCTGACCACGTGGAGTTTTCTGGTTTTCTTCACGCGTATAACACCTACAGAGATTTTTATTTTGCTCTTCTGAAGGAAGACAAATCAAATATGAAAAAAATAACTACACACACATAACAAATTTGAAATTAGCTTGGTAGATACTGATATATTTCATCAGTACAATAAGTGCCGCTAGCGTTAAATCTGGTTAGCCACAATGTATTAAAATAAATATCGTTAAAAAACTAAAATTTACGAAGATAATCAATAAATAATTAAGGGATTATGTAGAAAAGTGATAAAAGTGACAAACGTTTTAATTTGAATATATTAGAAATAAAATTTAGCCTAACATTGGTTAAAAATTATACTAAACTAGCTGCAAGTACCCGCTTCGCTGGGTTTTTATTTGTTCGTACATTTATATGTAGGCCTAATATACATTTTTTTTTTACATAAAAGGCTGTTTCTCTTCCTCTACATAATCTTTCTCTGATTCGATGTGTTTCCCTATAATTTCAAGTTGCTCTTCTGTCTGATTATTTCTGTTTTGATATGATTAGAGACCGCAAAAATTGTTTTTTACACTTTGGCATTTTTTTTATATTTTTACTTTTCACACTTCACTATTCACTTTCTACCTTTTTTCTGTTATTCGTACACTTTTACTAATGAAAAATCAACTGAAGCATGTGCGTCACACGTCTCCAAAAGCCATCCTCACTACTCACCCATCCTCGACTATTCCGAAACATTTAAGATTAAGATTAAAATTACATTATAGCCAATCTTACCCGTTTTCACAAAATGCAAGAATTAGGTCCCCCGTTTCCAGACTAATCAGAGAATTTTTACCTGGGTCTAAAAATATGTTCGATTTCTCGCAAAACGCAAAAAAAAACGCATCTGCGCCTGTAAATCTTGCACGCCACTTTGTTACTCAACACTTCCATTGTTAATACTTCCATTCTTAACACTTTCATTGTTAACACTTTCATTGTTACACATTTTCGAAGTCAACGACTTTCAACTCCATATCTCCCACACCCTTATAGCTAACTAGACGCAACCATCAGAGTGTACGATGGGAGACTTGGGGCTATTACCAACACCACTCGTGTGCGATGTGTAGTTTTGGCTGCAGAGCGCAATATAGTGACAAACACTTCCACTTTTAAAAATGTGATTAAAAATTGCAGCCCGAAATTGTGACAGTGTCACACTAAATAATTGCCCATTTATTTATTTATTATCTTATTTTAGATTAATACTTTCTGTTTTAGTAATAAAGAAAGCGTTTTATCACTTATATGAAATCCTTCAATTAGTGAAATAATTAATACTGTAATTTATATTTCTTCAAACATGTGACAATGAACAACACTTACCACGTTTTGTCCTTCAAATTGTTCGTTTAGAATATAAACAATTTTTCGGTAAATGTTTGTTGAAAATTATAGATTTTTGCAGAGATATAAAGTTATATTATATATTATATATATATATAATATATAGACATGTTATGTAACTTTTGTATTTATAACAAATTTATATATATAAATCCTTGTTGTTTTAAATATTAAGTTAGATATAGTTTTAGTATTTTACATATTGTATTAATCAAATGTAAACGTGTAATTAATTTAGAAAAAATATTTCATTAATTCATTTAAAAAAGTTTGATTAAAGTACAGGAAGTAATTTACTCTGTATTATTTGTATTTGCTCAGAGAGAACAATCAATAATATTTGCTTTTTTATACTTCTCTAAGAGGAAATGTTGAAAATCATAATGGTAATTATTATTATTATATTTTTAAAATATTTTTATAAAAATATAGTACTATATGAATTTTTTTGAAATTTTTCCTCTATCAATTAACCTGTACTGTGTATAAATACCTGCAAATATTATCAAAATCTATTAATGAATTAATAGATTTTGACAATATTAGCATGGCGTGTCTAGATGCTTAATTTGAATTAATAATTTAGATTAAATGATAAATTTATATATATATATAAACAATATTTGTCTATCAGTCTGTTTCTTCTACCATTCTGCATCCATTGACAAATCTGAACCAAATTTAATCATGCAAAAGATATAGGCTACCTTGAAACCTGAATATTCGGATTTCTTCTCCTTCACACTTTGTGATAATTTAAGTCTAATCTATTATTAGGTTATATAAGTAAGCGCTGCGTAATAATGAAGGCACCCAAGGCCCCTTCGAGAGCCTCAGAGCGGCCTTCATTTGCCAATTAGCTGGGTTTTTTTGCCACTATTTTTGTTTTGAACAAATAAAATATTTAGGATATTTAGAAAAATAATTAATTAATAAATTAATAAAAATAGACTTAAAGATTTTATGTTTAAAAATCTCTAGTTCCCTTTCTCTCGACGGTCCAGAAGGCTCCACACGGTGCATGAACCATAATTTTTCTTAGTGATAATTTTATTTACTTCTGATTAAGATAAAAAGCTGAAACTTTGAAAACATAACTAAGTCTCACGTCAATGGTTTTAATAATGTTTTACGATTGGTCTTGCGCTTCATCTCTATCCCGAAACCCCGAAACCAAATAAAGGCAACAAAATGCAGAATTTAATTACGTCTATCTGTGTAAATGCAATGTAGCGGTATATACGAGAAAAACCTATACCGGTCTCGAAGGACATGGCTAAATAAAGCATTTATTTTTAAATATTTTAAAATTTATCAAAATTAATCTATATAGGAGAGACCGGGGCAAGATCGGCATGTTAAGCTTTACTTAAATTTTGTGTAATAAATACTGCTGTAAACTGAAAAAAAAAGCTTTGCATATTGTCTATTGGAATGTTACCTTACTATAGAACTGGTTAAAATCAGTTTGGAAATAAAAATAATTAAAATAATTACAACTTTACAAGAAGAGAGAAATTGACGAAGTTGCCCCGGGTATAGGGGCAAGATCGGCAACTTCTCTCTTTTTGTAAAGTTGTAATTATTTTAATTATTTTTATTAAAGTTGCCCCTGGTATAGGGGCAACAGTAATGGGGCAAGATAGGCACGTATATAAAATTATGTTATTAACAATGTATAAGTTGGAATTCACTATTA
>NW_019385409.1:219033-254171 GCF_000671375.1 Centruroides sculpturatus
CACAGTGTATTCATTAATTTTCATTTTCATGTAGTAAAGGCTCTATGCCTTCATAAAGGACGTACTTTTCCTTTGTTTAAGGGTATTTGGGCAGTTTATTCTCTGTTATATTCTCAAGTAAACAATACATACAAATACAGTACAGTATTTTCTGAGGAAACACTCGTACTTATTTTTTTAACCCCATTTCCGATAACCCGGCATTTTCACAAACTCGGCCACCCTTCGGTCCACATTAGGCCGAGTTTTCGAGGTTCTACTGTATAATATTTTTGTTTTCAAATAACAAGGAAAACTAATGTTAAAATTAACAATAAAAGAGAATTTTATATCGTAATCAATATGACATTAAATTACAATTGTGTTTACAAAAATAAATAAATCAGTGAATTATCAACATGAAAAAATTCTATTTCACTTGTAAAAATTCATACGATTTACTCAAATTTCCATGCGATATTTTCGAATGTAAACAATATTCGTTTTAAATGTACTATACGTGGTTTAAAACAATGGATGCTCAGTATCGACAAATTATGTATAACAGCAAAACGTCCTGCTGTCATATATTACCGCAACAGTGTGTATTTTTATATTTTATAAATGTATACGCCACTAATATCACATTGTTTTGTCCCAAGATAATTGTTGTCTAACGATCCAAAGTATTTAAACTTAATTTGCCTCACTTCCTGCTTCGGTTACGTAACTCCAGGAAGTCTACAGAATAACAATCTTTTGCCTTTCTGTTAGAAAATTTTATTTCGTGTATGTATAATATTAGAAGTTATTTTCACATTTAATTTTTTAATTTTTTCCCTCTTATCTCATCTATATAAAGGCATGCTAAGAAAGCCGGATGCCGAGGCGATTAAGGCTCGTCTACTCGTCTACTGCTCCAGATGTCCCGAGTCGGAATTCGGACAAGCAAAATCAAGAATGTTTACGAGCGTAGCTTGGGTCTCATTGTGGTGTTCGACCTACTCAGGTCTTTACCCCATCGTGGAACTGGCTGAACATCGACATAGAATAAAAAGAGTTCTTAATGATTATATTATAATGAGTTTAAAAATTAAAAAATCACGTTATTTAACGCATGTTTTTACATATTTTTACCAAAAATAATTTATTACCTAAACAAACAAAATTGTTCTATTATGCATTCAATTTAATACTTAGATAATTTTTCTCTTTTTTCTTAGCATTTACAATTAATTCCACTACATCCAGGAATCTTTAAACGCGCAATTACAAGGAGATATATATCAATATTGCTGTATAAGTACGTACTGTACGCGTAATATACTCTATTACTAATTAACCTAAATTGATATAATATCTTAATATAACTATATAATGTAATTCACATAATAAATTAAACATTATCACTAAAATTAACAAAACATTATACAGACTACAGCAGTGTTTCTCAACTTCTAACGAATCGTCGCCCCTTTCAAAATAAATATTTATTTATCTAGAATACGTATTAGATTTTGATATAATTAACAAAATTGAACATTATTCGCTGTGAATCCCCGCTGCAAGCAACAAAATTTCGATGTCGAGGGCCCAAATTCGTATTGCATTGAATAGTATAATGTTATTTGTTTAATTATTGTACGATATAACGAATAAAATATATAATTATTCTTAAATGTTTTACTATATCGCAAAAAATTGTTTTTCGCCTCCAAAATCAAAATTGTTACTAATGGTCCCCTAATATGGAAAAACACCCACATGGGGGCAATATCGCCTCCGTTGAGAAACTCTGGACTACAGGAAGCTTTACGTGAGGAAAATAATTTACGCAATTTTACTTTATATAATTTCGATTTTATCTCATAATTTATTTTAAAAAGTTCTGATCATTTCAATTTCGAGGAAACAATTTCGAGAAACTTAAACAGGTTCTAGATGTAATATAAATAAATCTTTAAATCGAAGCTTGTCATTTGTTAACATTGAACCTTCGTATTAGGAACATAACAATACTCTTGTATTTAAAATATTTTGAGGTAAGAATTATTCGCTTTTGCATAGATTAGATTAACGTTGATTTAAAAATTCTTAATACATTCGGCGATATTTAACATAAATTCTCATTTATTACTCTTAAATAAGTCTGATGCGTTTTCTAATAAAGTTTTTTCATTAGTTCTCATTAAGATAGGTAAAAATTAATATTTAAAATTAATAAAAAAGTATTTGAAAGTTTACTTTTAACTAAAACTGTAATCTGTTCCGATTGTTTCTAATGTTATTTTCATTATTAAGTAATTTATACATTTTAAAAATTAAAACACAAAAAATAACTTATTTTAAAATACAATAAAATAATTAAATATAAAAAGATTACCTGTTATATGTAGACTACATTTTTTCTGAACTCTAATTGAATTTTAAATGTCTGACTCTACAAATACGTGTGTATGTATACGTGTGACGTCAGGTAGGGGAGATCGACTAAGTGTTGCTTTGCCTTAATGTAGTCTTGAGCAACCCGCGCCCGTCAGATCTTGGTATAAGGCACGGAGCTTGAACAACTCTAATTAAGATGCCATTCGTAACAAAAAAAAACATTTAAACTTATTATATCTTGACTATTAAAGGATAAAAATAAATATATACTGTTATATTAATTTTTATAATTTATATTTATTTTATAATTCTGCTAAAAGAATAAGTCATTCTTATAGTAATCATTTACGAAGTTGTACGTTCGTTTATTATTTATTCAATAATACTAGATAAAAAGTACGAAAAATTATCCTTTGTTAATCTGAGGCATTGTTTAAAATATATTTATATGTATAAATGAGAATTTTTCTTTGTTTGCTATACACTCCTAGGCCGTTCGACCGATTTGCTACGAAACGCAGAAGTTACGTTCACATAGTCCTAACTTAGTAAATGTCGGACATACAACCGCCAAATATCGATTAGATTTCCATAAATCAATTAATTTCTATCTACATTCGATTTGCTGGCTTTTCACGTAGCGCAATCAATTGGCAAAAAATTTAAGAAAATAAAAAAACTAACGAAATTATTACAAAAGTTGCTTCTAGCCCTTGATATAATTATATTAATTAAATTATCCACAACTGTGAGGCAGATAATAGTGAGTGCTTATCAAACCAATGATGGGCACGAACGCTCAGGGGTCAAAGTGAAAATAATTTAATAAACTCAAAAAATTACTACTTACTATTTACTTAATTTAAAAATTTAAATAATGTAAAAAAAAAACTAAATATAATTCTTACAAAAACAGGATATAATTTTTAAGATATATTATATATATTTAATTACTACGAAAATTATGTAGCACAAAATAGAAGCTCTAGAAATCCTACCACAAGTAGCACATAGCACTTGTCTGCGTGGAATGGAAAGTGAAAAGTCTACGAATATTTAATTCTTCACATCTAAGAATTCGGTTTATTTCAGTTCTGAATGGTACTTTCTTACCTGTAATAATCGTCCTCGAGTGGCCGAGTGAACAAAACCACCGAACACTGATAGTTAGTTAGTCGTGGCCAACGAACTAGCCACGTGGAGTTTTCCAGGTTTTTTTATGTTAGTATCATCTAAATAGAATCCAGCTTCCCGTAAATCTTCCTGGAATGCACCCCCGAGCAGATTGCTCACGTGTCGCGTTGCCGTAACCAAATAAACCAAATTCCTAACGAATGATTATTTATTGTGATATCTTCACAATGCAGGACTGCAATTTTAATCATATTCGACCTGAAATTTGAAAAAATTGTAGACTTTAAATTCCCACCGTCGTCTGCCTGTCTCCTATTTCTCAATTTTGAAAATGTAGTTCGATAGATGAAATCCGAGATCAGGTATGGAAACTTTAGAAGCGGAAGGCCCCGATTAACACATACGAACTTCTAATACAAATCAGAAGCCACGTCATTTCAATTCAAAACTTTTCCCCTGAAAGCAGTTAATAGATGACCGGCATGACTCTATTATTAAAAGAGAAGTATGGTCTACACAGGCAAGACACTAATATTTTGAGTTAGAGTCAAAATATTAGAATCGTGCCCCTGTACATCATACTTTTCCGGACAACAACAAAGTCGTGCCGATCATCTGTGTAACTTCGTTGTGGAGAAAACATTTGAATTAAAACACGTAATTTCCTGTCTAGACTGGAAGTTACGTGATTTCAATATACAGTTAACTGGGGGATCTTGCCTCTATGCTTTCTATATCTGATCCCGTCTTTCATCTATCTAACTCCATCTAGAGATTAATTTCGATCCCATTTCGCAACTGTTCCTTCTTTCTAGAGGACCAGCGGTATATTGATATGCGAATAGGAAAATTACATAATACAAGATTACCTGCAAGCATAAAATATGGTTTGTGTAGTTTTCGAGGATACCGAATTTAAATATTTTGCCCGTTTTTAGCGAAATTTGATTCGTTGGCAGAATACCAATTGATATTCGGTTGCGAATAGTACAGTTTCTTAGAGATAAGGTATATTTTATTCTAATGTTAATTTTTTTAAGATATCGTATTTTCAATTGGTGTCTACTTGACGGAAGAAATTGTGCCATTTCGTACCATCCGAATATCGCGATAAACGTACCATTGTCATAATAGTAGACTGAAGTAACCAAACTCTTTTTTACGGTTTTGTTTTAATATTTGTTATATTATAGTACTGTATTTGAATTATATAACTACAAAGGTTATAATAATTTTAAAATGTGTTAGATATGTCACTTGGTGTGATAAACCCTTACGTAAGATAATATTTGTAGTTATATAAATCAAATAATATAATAGAAGGGTTAGAAGTACGAAATAATCTAATAATTTTAAATTTTATTGTTATAATTTTTTGCCCGAGTTTATCTGCTACTTTTTTATATACAGTATGCTGTTTATTAATCGAATATTCAGTCAACAATACATTAGGGTATGTTGTATACTAACATAAAGGTATAATATACAATATATAATATGCAGGTTTGGAACTTCATAAATAGTAAATATTTATAAAGTTATTAAATATATAAATTTTGACATATTGATAAAAATTAGTATTAATATTTGATATTCTTTTTATAGAATGACAATGAAGAATACCAGAAGCAACTTTTCTCATTGTTTTTCTCGAATTGGATATCATATCGGTTGTTATCCTCAGTTCTACGTTTTTGCTTTCATGTTGACAACAGTTGTCCTGGCAACTGGATTCTTCAATTTACATATTGTGAAGAAAGGCGAATATCTGTATACTCCGATTAATGGAAGAGGAAAAGTGGAAAGAAATTCCGCCGAAACAATTTTTACTTTGAATACGTCTGCTAGTCTTGATTTTACCAGAATGGTTAGATTTGAGAATGTGGTATTCGTTATAGCATTATCTAAAAATAACGATTCCTTTTTGAATGATAATGCTGTATTAGATTTGCTGAAACTGGATAAAATTGTTCGAAATGTTAGCGTATTTTGGAATAATAGTTTCTTACGCTATGAAGATCTCTGTGTTCGGAACAAACAAAATCGATGTCCGAGCAATTACCTTTCCTTTTTAATGAGAAGAATGAAAGATTTTAAACAGGGAAGAAATTTTATGAGGTATTGTTTTTTTTGATTGTATATTGTACAAGAAAAATTTGGGTATTCTTTAGTATTATATACACTATATTACGATACACACATTTCAAATCAATCAAAAGAATATTAAAAATAGTAGTATTTATAAGTTTAGTAAGTAAATAATTTTAATAGGTCTATATTTAAAAAATAAAAATAAGTACTTTATTGGTCATGATTTTTGAGAATTGGATGAGGATTGATGGAATAGAGCCACTTTACCATATACATCATTATTGTGCATTATACACGTGGAATCGAAACGAAAGTTATCAAATTAAATAATTAAATGTAGAGTTTAATAAATCGATCTAGAAAACGGCCCTAATCTGGATATTAATCCCAACCATCTCCTTCACCTTTTGATGGAGAAAACAATGAAATACTGTTTCCTTATGTAGAAAAATTATTCTCCCTTAAAATATTTATTGAATTAACATGAGAAAATACATCTATCTGCTACATGTTGTTTTCATTAACGGAAGACACGTCTATCGCTTTTGTGCCGAAAGGGGAAATCAAACTTCTTTTCGCAAGAGTTTATCTCTAATCTTCACGAACATCTGGATATCTAATTCCTCTGTACATCCCGTCAGCGGACGTAAATCCAGAATTTCTATTGGACGAGACTGACGATAAAAGAGGCAATTTCCCGCTATTCGAGGCAGTTCAGCGCGAAACGAACATGCCATATTAGCAGGAGTTCTTGAAAATTTTCTTGTGTTCACGAGAGTTCAGCTCCTTCACTCAGTCTCCTTCTCCTCGATTCCCGTCCAGCGAACTTTGCTATTAGAAGACATCCGTAAAGATCTTCAGTCGAGGTAATATGTCTCAGTTGTAAAATCTCTCTCTCACACGATCAGATAGAGGTTTAGAATCTTTCTGTGTATCTACATTTTTAATTTATTTTGTTCTCATTAAATTTTGTTTTATTCCGTTAAATGGTTATTGAACCAAAGTCTTATACGATCCCTCTCTCTCATAAAACTATATAAATTTATTTATTTGCGTGCTTAAAGATCTAATTAGACTGGTGTCAGGAAAAATCGACAGGAAGATCCTACGAACTTCCGGTACCCAAATCAAATACTATTAAAATCCCATCCTCGGGACCCTGCGGGCAGATCTTTCCGATTCAAACAAGAGTAAGAAACAAGCTTTCTTAACTTTGAATTCCCATACACACATGTAGGATTAAATTCTACATTTGGTTATATTTATTGAGTTTCGAGGTGAAAACGATGGGATGGGCACTCCCTAAAACGTCATTAAAGTCTATTGTCATTGGAGTTAAAAGTCGGAAATTTTGTAAACGTACCTATCTTCATCAGGAATGGATAAATTTCAAGGTTTGAGAACGTGATAAAAACCAACTTAAATAAAAGCAACGATTTGGGTCTCACGTAATATCACAGTTACTTTCCAGACAATAAAAGTACCACGTATAATCTTTATAAACAGAGAAAAGTAATAATAGATTGTGACAAATTTCACAATCTATTATTATATCGTTCATAAACTGGCAAGTTATGATCCTTATCCTTATTAATCCTTAACCTCCTCTAAAAATATTTGTCAAACTTTCTAATTGCATCCATTTTCACTGCTAATATTATCCTTTATCGATTCTTTGTTGCACTTTCATCCTTATTAGCCACAAATTCCCTCTTTCGATTACTCCTCCCTCTTCCCATGTGGGAATTTCCAAAAATCCCTTCTCAGTGTATATTTTCATGGCATACTCTAACTGTGTACCAAATTTCAACTTTCAACTCCTAACAATTTAGGCTCTGAACTTATTACTATTATTATTATTATAATTATTATTATCATCAACCCATCTCGATTATATTATAAGATAAACAAATTTACAGTAAGATTATTTAATTTAAATGAATACTATATACAAACACATTTTTTAATTAATATTTAAGTAAAACTAAAGCTTATACTGGGTGAATTAAATTAAATATACTGGAAAATTAAAGTACTCTTATTAAACACTGTCTGGAAGGATATGTAGTCCAAATCCTACCAAAATTTGTATGTTGACATTTCTGGACATGCAGAAGAGATTTCCACAAAAAAAAATTTAGTTTCAAATTCACCATTGTCCACAGTGATGAGGAGTTTGATTGTGGTGCTGCAAAGGGGGGAAAAAATACAAAACGTATGCTTAATACACAAGTCTCTAGACAATTCTGGATACAGAACTGCCTACAGCATGTGATATATCATTTGTATTACTGCAGATCGACAGGAATGGTCATGACTGT
Source organism: Centruroides sculpturatus (assembly GCF_000671375.1). Classification (NCBI taxonomy): domain Eukaryota; kingdom Metazoa; phylum Arthropoda; class Arachnida; order Scorpiones; family Buthidae; genus Centruroides; species Centruroides sculpturatus. Next base: position 226,944 of record NW_019385409.1, read on the forward strand.
GCCTCAGTATGCCTTTTTTTGTAAAGATGTTTAATGGAAACAATGCCAATGTTGCAAGTGTGTTTGTTTTGAAAGTTACGATGCCATAAGAAATTGTGGAAAAGATTATATCAGAACTTTAGAATGCCTGGAAATTTTCAAAGTATCTATTAAAGGAGAGTGCATTAATTTTGAACTGCCAAATTATATCTGCAGCATTGAGAGCCGTCATTTATAAACCATGGAGAAGTTACAACCAACTGGGACAGTACAGTAATTTTGGTTACTTTATATCATCTATATTATAAATGGTGTATATTAAAATTGTTAAAAATTAATTAAAATTTTAAAAAATATAATGTGTATATATGACAACTCATGATGTAAATTTTAAAAAATATTCTTGTAAATGTTAAATTTGTATAATTTATGATTTGAAACATCTTTGTATGCTATAAAATGAATGTCAATTTACGTAGACCACATATGCAAGACTTGAAACAGGCAGACTAAGGTGAAAACATTTGTATAATGAATTAAAGCATTGTTGAAAATATTTTATAGTTTCTTCTTGCTGTATATTGATCTCTGTTTCAATTTCTTAAAAATTTTTAAGTTGCAAAGTGTTTTTTTTTTTACTGCTTTGCTTCAAAACACATCTCATAGCAATAAGTTTTGAAGCTAATTTTTTCTTCTCGTGGAAATCTCTTTTTCATGTCCAGAAACATTAACATACAAAATTTAAGTTTGGTCTGCTACACTTCTCCAGAAAGTAGTGAATAGGGATACTTTACAATTACTATGTATATTTATAAAGTTTGATTTGGAATTATTTAATCTTAATGTAATATGATTAACACTCCTTCTTATATGCAGAAATTATTTTAAACAGATAACTGTTGCAAATAAAAATACAGTAAAATCTTGTTAAGTCAAACTGTATTAATTCTTTAAACTCTGAATATTTCTTTATATATACCAAGATATGAAATTGTTTATACTAGTAAGGCTAGACTTTAAAGATAAGGAATTTGTAAAGCAAAACAGTCAAAACAACTTTGCCTTTGGCTGATTTCATCTCAAACAAATTAAGGCAACTTTGGTCAATCTCACGTTTACAGGTGATAGATACAGTGTATTGGGTTTTTCATATAATAGTCTCATTAAGTCAAAGCTATCAGTACTTTTAACTCTAACCCATTTTTCCTGTGTATTCCACCCATTAATTAATTAATAGGTTTGTGGTAATTTTCTCTTACATTCTATGTGAATGTAGGCAGTTAAGATAAACAAACCATTCCAAACAACAACATACTATTACAATCTCATGTCAATATCTTTTTGAAACAATATGTTACCAGTGTTCTGATTGGGACATAAGGGTGCAACTGAACAATGCACTCAAAAGTGCTAAAACAATAAACTATATACAATTTGTAATCATTCTGTGAATAGATTCATGATAAACAGTTTAACAAAAGGAAATTTAGATCACAGAAAAATTTGAGAAAATCAGGTATTAAACTCACTAACTCAAAACATTTTAACTGAAAGTTGGAACTTTTTACTCCCTAAACTTTGATTTAATGAGTTTCAGTAGTATAAAAAATAAATTTTATAAATCCCATCATTAGTTACTGGTTGAAATTATTTATCTACATAATGAATAAGAGCCTGATTTATATGCCTATTAAATTAAATTATATTTGCTGGTATATTTTGAAGGTTTTGTTGGTGTTACTTACTATTATATAAGCAGATTTCAGAAATTTTAGGGTAATGATTGTTCGGTTGAGTACTGAGGTACCCCTGTATTTCATTAATGCAATTTTGATATACAGTAATACCCCGAACTTACGCGATAGGTGCGACCGAGCGACAACCACGTAAGTCAAATTCGCGTAAGTCAGGGTATAATTTCGCAATTTGTGTAAAATCCAAGTCGGATGTATGTAAGCTAATAAATGTTCTCGTTAATCTTATCTCGTCTTTTGATTCGTTCACGGTTACAAGAAATCACCACATAGAGTCTCTCAAGTCTCCGTAGAAATAACAAACACAGAAATAAATAACACGAAATAAATTGTAGTTATGTGTCAATTCCGCGCGACACATCTGAACATGTAAGCTGAACAATAGTGTGGGGGGAGTGAGTAATCAAGAGTTACGTGGCATTCAAACAAAAGACAAATCGACGAGATTTGAAAATCGCGTAACTCAGGGTTCGCATAAGTCGGGGTAGCATAAGTCGAGGTATCACTGTACACAGTACAATCAAGAGATACCTCTGTATATATATATATGTTCTTTTTTATAGCTTATGCCAGCCTTTTTTTAATAGTCTGTGGGTGCTGCTGGTACAGGGTTATAAACAAAAATATAAACTACTTTAGACAAGTGACAAAATAAAGGATGAAAGAAACTAAGTTAACTGAGTCATCCTCAAACATCTAAATAATTGTATATAGAAATAAATTCAATAACAATTGATTAAATAGCATAGGAAGTTATAACATTTTACTAAGCATGTAATTTGATTCATAATTAACTTGACTATGTATGTCCTAAATGAAATATTATTGTATATCAAACAGACATTGTTACTGAGATGTTTTTGTTTATTACAATGAACAAATGTTTTCAATCCACTCAAGGGGTCATCTTCAGGTTATTGATGTTAATTTAACATTTACAACAGTTCTTTTGCTACTATTCTTATCGAATCACTATGCAAATTAAATTCAAAAATATACAAAATAGAAACCGTCCAATTAGAATTAAACAAGATAAACACAGTGAAATAAATTACAATAAAATACATACATAAAATAAATACAAATATAAATATAATAACATATGATTCTACATCGACCATATTGTGAAAATCGGGGTTTAAGCATCTAAGCCTAAACCATTTTCGGGGAGGTGAGTCCTGCTCACAGGGTCAGTGGATGTCAATTTAGGAGGGCGAAAATCGAGTGGGAGGTCGCAGATAAGTCGATAAGGAATTGACCGAGTACGAGTAAACACACATGTTTAAGAATATATATATATATATATATTTAATTAACAAATGCAATATAAAAAGGTTACAAATAATAATAAGAACAATAATAATAATATCAAACCAAAATTCCAATAGGTGGTTATCTGGATTACATCTCGCTTATTTCTGACAGAGGATATTCTCTGATCCTTAATACTATCTAATTTCGGAATTAGCCCTAGTCCACCTGAGAGAAAAAAGAGAGTTCTACTTACTAAGTGGTAGACAGTAAAAGTTAGCTTTGTCGTCCATCATTGGCGGTCAGCGTTGAAGGCAGTTAATCCGTTGCTTCTTGCTATCTTGAAGGCCACCCCGATAACTGGCTGGGAGCCCTCTTTATACCAAATTTGAGAGGGTGAGAACTATGACATTACTAATGATTTATCCACACACCTGTTAGTATGTTGATGTTTGGATCTAGCTAGTACGAACAACTGACACAGAGAAGTTTGTTTAATTTATTGATATTGGTGTCAAGAAGATATGATTTTATGATATAAATTCCTATAGGTTTGATGACTCTCATCCATAAATTAACATTCAGCTGACAATAATTTCTTTAACCTGGTCAACTATCTAGATATTGTTTATATCAAACATTGCATTTGACTAGGAATGAGGCAATTTATTGCAATAACTACGTATTACGTGCAACCAAAGAGGTGATAAGAAACATCTCTTATTCCCTTCTTGTTGATATTAACATCTATAGAATTACCTTTAAACAAATGGAGGAGATTTCGTTTATTGATATTTTAACTTTCCCTTTTTTTTTCTTATTCGAGGAGAGCGTCTAGGTCATTGACCGCAGAGAGGCTCTGTTTTAAAACAGAAAAAAGGGTTTCAGACCTTCACAACATGCTCTGCATTAAATTATGAGTTCTTTTTAACTATATACTTCCAAGCTGAAGGCAAGAATGTGACATCCTTATAGTTCAAACATTTTCCAGCCAGGCTAGACTTATATATTTCGCACTTTTCTAACATTAACGTAAGAGTTGGTGAATGTATTGGTGCCATGATTCTGGCTTCTGCCCATTCAACCATTGACCCATCCATTTGTGCCACCTTTAATAATGCTTATTATTAAAGTAATTATTATTATTATGTATTAAATGTATTTAATAATGCTGTTGAATAGTGTCTTTTATTTATGTCATACTTATGCTCCTTGATTCTTTTGTTTAGGTTCCTGGTTGTGACACCCACATACTCCTTGTTGATACCTAGTTGGTCATTCTTGTACGGTATCATGTATACGCCTAGATATCAACAAGGAGTATGTGGGTGTCACAACCAGGAACCTAAACAAAAGAATCAAGGAGCATAAGTATGACATAAAAAAAAGACNTCCTTGTTGATACGTAGTTGGTCATTCTTGTACGGTATCATGTATACGCCTAGATATCAACAAGGAGTATGTGGGTGTCACAACCAGGAACCTAAACAAAAGAATCAAGGAGCATAAGTATGACAAGTATGATATAAATAAAAGACACTATTCAACAGCGTTATTAAAGGTGGCACAAATGGATGGGTCAATGGTTGAATGGGCAGAAGCCAGAATCGTGGCACCAATACATTCACCAACTCTTATGTTAATGTTAGAAAAGTGCAAAATATATAAGTCTAGCCTGGCTGGAAAATTAAAAATGTGACACTTCCCTATTGCAGCGTTATTGACAGCGATTTGTTAAATTTCAGACATGCTCCCACGTCTGAAATTTAACAAATCGCTGTCAATAACGCCGCAACACGGAAGTGTCACATTTTTAATTTCTAAATGCTGGCGTGAAGTGAACTACAATTTCATGGCTGGAAAATGTTTGAACTATAAGGATGTCACAATCTTGCCTTCAGCTTGGAAGTATATAGTTAAAACAAACTCATAATTTAATGCGGAGCATGCGGTCGATGTAGAATCATATGTTNTTATTTTATGGTCTGTATATATTTAAAATTTAATTAAAAGTAAAATCGTGTGTGAGAGTGAATAAGCTTTTTGTTGATTTAATGTTTGTTGTTGATGAACTCGTTTGGGTAAGTTGAAAAATTGTATTTATAAGTTGTACTGGAAAGTTTTATTTAATATTAATTTAAACAGTATTTTGCTAAAATTTAAAAAATTGAAAAGATTGGTACCCCTAGGTGATCACATAGATTTGCCTAATGGTAAATCTATGTAATCAACCAGTACTTTCTCACCTAAAAAGTGTGATGTAATATTAATAGATATCAGTAAGTATTGCTTGCAGACAGTAGTAAAGTATGTATGCACTTCAAACTACAAATTTTATTGTAGGCTAGGACTGATACAGGAGTGGGCAAGGGAGGCAGATTGCTAGGGCCAGCAAAATTGGCCAAATAAAATAAAAACTAGAAATTCTCCTGTCAAGCATGTTAGAACACTTTTTATGAGAAAGTAGAGATTGAAGAATTGAGAAGAGTAGAGATTTCAAGAAATTCAAAAAGAGTTGCTAATATTTCTACAAATTAAGCAGTTTATACTACCTGTTGTAACTAAGAACAGAACAAAATTTCACCTGGAGCAGACAAAAATAGTAGGCGTTGTNAAGATCGGTATCCCTAGGTGATCACATAGATTTGCCTAATGGTAAATCTATGTGATCACCTAGGGATACCGATATTTGGCAAGGGAGGCAGATTGCTAGGGCCAGCAAAATTGACCAAATAAAATAAAAACTAGAAATTCTCCTGTCAAGCATGATAGATCACTTTTTATGAGAAAGTAGAGATTGAAGAATTGAGAAGACTAGAGATTTCAAGAAATTCAAAAAGAGTTGCTAATATTTCTACAAATTACCGTATTTTGACGAGTATAAGTCGCACTTTTTTTACTACTTTTTGGGGCTCAAAATCATGGTGCGTCTTATACTCGACAGGTAACCATTTTTACAGTGAAATTATCTATAGTAGTGGTCCACTCTAGGGACCAACCTGTGCAGTGGTCCGTTANGGACAAGGTCCGAAATTGCGTAAATCACGAAATTCTTATATTTAAATTATAACAATACATTATATAAGAGAGGGAAAAAACCCCTATATCTAAACAACAAGGCACAAAATGTAAACGAGTCCCCAGGATGACTCCAACACATGTTAAATGATCTGTCAATGTCAAACCAAAAGGTAGAACTCTGACTCAAGTGCTCAAATAGTCAATCTAGGAAAACAATTTCAAAAACGGGGGAAGATTTAATGAATAGAAAAACATCGTGTATGATCGTTAAAGTTCCAAGATGACAAAAATCATAAATAACATGCTAAATTATGAGTGCAAGTCTTGTGGTTTTGTCAACAATCTCCGAGCACGATCAACAAAAAGGTGTCTAATAGACTCCTTGAATCAGACCTTTCCCATGACCTGAGTTAGTCTCAGTTTTTGTCTGGAAAAAAAAAAGGCCAATCGGGAAGTGAGAAATGGGACAAGAGGCCAATCAGAAATATAAATAGTGGGGGGAAAAAACTATAAAAAAAATTTGAAATTTTAGGTCAAAGGACAGTCTCCTCTGGATTAAGCCAAAAGTAGTGACTATTAAGTTGTGTTGCACTATCACCTAGGACGCCACAGCATCATCTCATCAATCATGCACTTCGCCCAGCAATCCCATCTCATCCACCGTGAAGCTATGACCAAGTTCTCTCCACTCCAAAGGACTATAAAGAAGAGAATCTGTCGATTATTGATGTAAGCATAAGTGTTACCAAATAAACGGCTTTTTCTTTTGTAAAACACTTGTCATCATTTTCCTCCCCTGCCACAGCCCACCTGCAACCTTCCCTTAGGTTCATCCTGAAGTGGGATTAACTGATCCCGCCTAAAAGACAGCAACCTTACATTGGTGCTGAGGAGTGGGTTTTCAAGTCCCCTATCTCCACTGGGTCAGCAACCTTACATTTGTTCGTAAACTTAGAAGATTTTAGATTGTATTAACAAAAGGAAAATAGACTATTAATTGCAAAAACAACATAATTTTTACATGATGGGTTTCTCCAAATGAATGTATAACTACATTATATACAAAATAAAACTTTTTATTAATAAAACAAAATAATTAAAAAGTCCATAAAAATATTTGCCATTTTAAGTATCTTTATTCCTTTTTATTATATTTATCTATGTATATTTTACTTGGAAATAAGCTTACATTTAATAGTCAAAAATGAAAATAACATACATCTGAAAACGTAGCTTATAGAACACTTACATTTGACAATTTAAATTAAGAATGCAAATTAGAAATTAAAAAGAGGAATTATTATATGAAACTGTTCAACTTGATATAATAATAACAAGCTTATTTATATACAGTAAAGTGAGAAAGAAAGAAATAACAACAATTATACAGGAAAGGATACTTACAACAAATTATAAGTTCTTCATGCACACCAGGATGTGTAAAATAAATAAAACCTACTTACTCAAGCCTCTAACCGGTGTGAAGAAATACAATAAAATAAACAACTTTAAAGAAACAAACATTTTCCAAACACCTTCCATGTTGTTCCTCAGATAAAACGGCTGGATTCCTTATTCTAAAACACTGTTACACAATTTTAAAAAGGACAAAATTCGAACAATGAATCGATTGTGTGATGTCCACTGCGCATGCGTTGTATCTGTTGTGTCCCCATCATTCAGAATCGCATTTACTCTTCTGATACGAGCATTTAAAAATTCTAATTGATTAACAGTGACATACACATTATCTCTGATGAGAATCCAATAGATATAGATATAGAAATATGCCATTTTACATAGTAAAAGTCCTTTACCTAAGTTTATGCATAAAAAGCAAAATCAGCTTTTTTAGTTGTGCCACATTAAAGCAAAGCAGCAATATATCTGGCATTTTTACATGCATATATTGCAATTTTAAATGCATAAAACCAGTCTTTAATAATGATCAATATTAACTAAAACTTTTCTATCTGTTTTTGACACAATAAATTCCAATAAGAAACATAAATTATTCATTTTACTTACTTCTTTTTCTTTCTGGTAATAAATTCAATTCAGTGTCAAAAGCAATTCCTTCTGCATCTTTTTCTGACTGTGATAATTCTGGTCTGATAAAAAAAAATTATGAACTTAATTTTTAGTTTTAATAAGTTTTTACCAAATTATCTTTTTGTAATACTGTAGGTTTNGCATTTACTCTTCTGATACGTATATGATGCACTATTTTTACTATGACCGTTACTGCATTTACTCTTCTGATACGTATATGATGCACTATTTTTACTATGACCGTTACATGTCCTCATGCATCCTCCTACACCAACTAAATCCCTAGTAATCATTATGTAATAAGGCTTGCCAAGCTATCGAAAGAGCCATTTCTTCCTGGGAGTTAATGCATGTAGATGTAGTGTGCGCCTTATATATTTCCATCACTTCTAGCCATTTGAGGTGGTCCATGCGTGTTGTTTTGACTATTAACGATGCCCCTGCGAAGTCTACAGTGATATTCAGTTCTGACACATAAATCACGAGTGACGTGGTGGCTCTGTTATACTGTATATCTGCTTTGTGTTCCTTAATTCTGATCCTCATCGAGCATTTCATTGATCCTATGTAGATCAAATCCCTACTGAATCTCTCATCTCTCACAGGGATTCGGTATATGCCTGGCAATTACTCAGGTCAGATGGGTCCTTTCCATTATGTAACATGTCAAATACAGTTGGGGTTCTCCTGTATGCAATGTTGATCTTACATTTTTTGGCAATAGATGTGTAAATGGATCTGAAGGCAGGGTTGTATGTAATCGATATTCTTTCTACATCTATATCTTGGTTGACTCCATGTCATTGCCTCCATGTTGCATCTGTGTGTTGTGGTTCATTAGTGTTCTTTTGTGGCGGCTACCACAATCTTATTCTGAAAATCTTGGACCGCCACAAAAGAACCCTAATGAACCACAATCGATCAGAATCACATTTACTCTTCTCACATACATATGAGAAGAGTAATGATGGGGACACGACAGATACAATGCATGCACAGTGGACATCGCACAATCGAATCATCATTCAAATTTTGTTCTTTTTAAAATTGTGTAACGGTGTTTTAGAATAAGGAATCCAGCTGTTTTACCTGAGGAAGGACATGGAAGGTGTTTGGAAAATGTTTTTCCAATTGGCCCAGGGGCAAAATCTGTTGGCAACCCCTGGGTTAGAGGCTTGAGTAAGTAGGTTTTATTTATTTATTTTACAAATTACTTTCACTATTATACACTAGTGTTTTGCAATAGATATAGAATATAATTAAGAAATAAGACACTAATTCTTAAATACACAATAATAATAATTTAGAAATAATTCTTTTTACAAAGAATATTATTAATATAAATAAATATTGCTATAACAGCATCAATAAATAACAAGATTCAATATTATTATATTGAATGGTATTATGTATATAAATAGTAATTTTTTAATACTGAAAATTCATATATCTTAATTGTGTAATTGCACATTATAATTATAGAATATATACAGGCTAATTATTTTTATATGTTTAATTATCTTAAGAAAACATGTCTTAAATAAATATCTGTACAAAGACATCACAATGTTAATATATTTTTAGTTTATTTTTAATTATAACGTATTTAAAATTAAAAATATACATAATAATTTATTAAATAATAGTTTTATAGTTCAAAGAACAGATATATTCAAAAATATACATTAATTGAAATTTTTAAAAAAATTCATGTTTTGAAATGATAACAGTAAAGATTTCATATGAGCATTTTTAATAATAATAATATTTTTAATTTTAGTGTTATTTCACTTACTTTATAGCAAATTCTTCTTTACCACACTTTGCGCAATGACCAGTTGAAATAACACATGACTTGCACAATATATGATAAGCTTGTGTTACAGTTTTCTGGTTGCATATTGTACTATAAAAATATAATTATAACAATTAGAATGTTCAAGATGCACACTTATTACATGCAATATTAACATGATTTATTACAAATTTTAAGTATATAGACTAGACAAAATTAAACTATTTTCTTGCTATTATTATTATTATTATGATTATTTTAAACCTGGATTGATTCATTATTAATAATAATAAATTTTTTAACTTGTTATAATGTTTTAATTTTAGATTCAATAAATTTATAATCAAGTTTTAGCATTCACTTATGTCTGTATTTAAAACCAAGAATCAAATGTTACAGTTAGAACTTTACTAATCACCATTTGTTATATTTCTGGTATGTTGGTATTGAACACTTATTAACTCTAAGTTTTGAGTCTTGGCTGTGAATATGGACATTTTTGATTAAAAAAAAAAACATATTAATTAACAAATTTAAATCATTGGAAATCAATAAATTTAATAAATTAACATATTTAATATCATTGAAAATCAATTGCACAGTTAATCTGTACATATTTCTATAAACATGTTAAGATAAATCAACATTATAATTAATTCTACTTTATCAATATCAAATAACAACACAAGTTTTAATTTCTATTAAAAATCTATTGTTTTCATTATTTATTAAAGGTCATCAAGGTTATAAAACTTAAGAAAGTTACAAATGTCATTACATCTTAATTCTTTCAGGATTTTCATGCAAAATGTTAGATCTATCAAAAACAAGTACCTCTGGTTCCAACTATTCTGAGTGAGTTTTACAACTTATACATACTCACCAAAAGCTGAATTACCCCACAGACACACGATTTAGATCTTTTGCTTTGCCATGAAAACCAATGAGATGGCATTATCTTAATGATTTTCCATCCTTTGACCCAAATAATAAAAATATTTGAATACCTTGATTCCATCTTGATAGTTAAAATCCCTAAATTTAATCTTATTATAATTTCCATTTATACCCCTCACCCTAAAAGAGAATGCATATTTCAAATAATACACCACTTCCTGAAAACAATGAATTATGCTTCAGTTTAAATTAATTCTATGTGGAGATTTTAATGTCTACGTAATATTTCTCGGTCATCCATCGTGTCCAATTTCTTATCATTAGATCCCTGTGAAAACTGTATTATTAGTAAAATTTATTATTTTTTTGATTCTACTGGAAGTATTTATTACCCAACATGTCATGATCCTTTTTTAGCCTTTTTCATAAATTGTAAACGCAACGCTTACCCAATGGAAGGGTTTATATATGATCACTGTGCAAGTTATCTTGACGTTTTAGATTGTATTAAAATTAAATACTCACACCAATTTATGAGAATTCCTGTATGGCATCATTTTAATTTTAAACAGGTCATTAAACACATTTGTTCCATTAATTACATTTTCATGGAATCTCCTATATTACCTCCTCAAACCATTGTAGATTTAATGTTTCTTTATTCTACTATCATTGTGTTTTTACAATATCAAAAAGTTGATATTCCTCATATAAATGGTTCTCTCACTATTTAAAAAAATTAAGAAATATTATTAGAAAGTGATGGACCACATGGAAATGCAGTGGAAATCCACATAACCTCTATATTCATCATATCTTACAAAAATAATACTACAAACAATGCAACACATCATTTCAAAACTTTAATAATATTGTAAACACATTTGCTTCCAACCCCCGTATGTTTTGGGGTTCATCCCTAAATTTTCTAAAAGAACTCAAAATAAATCAACTTCCTTTTCTAATGACATGATACTCAATGTCTATTAAAGCAAAATTTTTCCGAATTATACCTGAGTCAGATTATTTTCCGCTTATGCCATACAACTAATTCGAATTGCAAGTACTGCATTCACAAACATGAAACAAATGCTGACTTCAAGGGAAATTAGTATAAAAACAAGAATTAGGTTGGCAAAATGTTATGTTTGGTCAACCCTGCTTTATGGAGCAGAGTGTTGGACAATGAATGCAAGTAATGAAAAGAAATTAAAGGCATTTGAAATGTGGATGATTCGGAGAATGCTGAGAGTTTCTTGGAAGGCAAGAAGAACAAATGAAGATATCCTGGCAATTGCAAACCAGAAAAGGACCTTATTAGAAGTAGTAAGGAAAAGAATTGTGAGGTATCTGGGGCATGTTATGCGACACAACAGCCTACAAAAACTATTACTAGAGGGAACGATTGAAGGGCAAAGAGGTAGGGGTAGGCCAAGAAAGAACTGGTTCAGCAACATCAGGAATTGGACATACTTAACGTATGAAGAGTGCTCAAGAGAAGCACAAGATAGATCATGGTGGCATGAAATGGTTGTCAACCTCCTGACAGGAGAAGACACATAAAGAAGAAGATGCCATACAACTATACCTATCAATACAGTTTTTCTTTTTCAGAAGCAAAGGTTGCCATAGATAAGTTGAAGCTCTCCAATTTCAGTCCTGACTCTAGTCTCTCAATTTTCTATATAAAACTAAAACCAATTACTGACACAATTTTATAAAGAAATTTTTCTAAATTACTCCAATATAGTTTTATTTTTAAACAATGGTATTCCTCTACCATTATAGCAATACTAAAAAAAGACAAAAAAATCTTTCCGACCCATTTCTTTATCTGTTGCAATGCTTAAGATTTTCAAAATATGTCTCTTCAATAAAATTTATGTTCCAATAACTTCTAAACTCTCACCTATTCAACACTGTAGACTGCACAATCAAGCAACTACTATGAACTTACTTGATACAACATTTATAATCCAGAATAATTTTGAAAAAAAAAAATAAAAAAAAAACATTCAACTTACTTACATCGACATAAGTCAAGCCTTCGATTCCATATTTCCAAATATACTTTTAGATACACCATGTGACTATTTCAATATTAACCCAGCTCTTCACTTCTAGCTGAATAACTATTTTTTAGCTTGTCTATACAAGATCAAATTAGAAGATTTTAATTTTCTTGATTTTTTGCTTTTAACTGGTATTCAACAAGGATCAATTCTAAGTGGCCTTTTCTTTTTTATATATATTAAAAAATTGTTTATTAATTTAAATTCTTTTGTTATCACCTAAGCAGACAATATAAAGTTGTTAAATCATGATCCCACTGCTCTCCAATTTGATTTTCACCACTTATCCTCTGTCTTTAGTAAAGTTAATCTTAGAATTAATGTATGAAAATCTGTAATAATGTTTTTCTTTACTCAAGAATACATTCCTATCACCCCTTTTTATAAACACTCGTGCATTGCAATATGTCAACACACAAAACAATCTCGGAATTATTTTTGACACTAAATTAATTTTTAAAAGCCATATACAGTCCATATTTTTTGCCAATTTTCAATCCAATGTGGACTACTGCATTCCCATTTAATCCATGGGTGCCCCCTCTTTACTTGCTAAAATTTTGAGGGAATTCAATAAACTTTACTTACTTTTATTTTAGTAATCTACCACAAACCAATAACCCAAATGTCACTAGAGTAAGACTAGGACTTCCAGATTTCTTCGAAATAAGTAAATATTTCAATTAAATTCTCTTTTTTAAATATTTTAATGGTCTAATTCCACAACTTTTGCTAAATCTAAGAATCCCCAGAAGAAACACCCATAACACTATATGTATATATACTCCTCATTTTTGTTTGTCATTGTCACATAGATCTTATTTTTATCAAATAACTGATAACATAGGCCTGATGGAATGTCTACTCCATGAAAAATTTGCTCATTATAAGCAGATAAGCCCATTGTCTTTTTATACTTTTTAAACTTCTTTTGGGCATGTTATGTACTGGGGGTGGAAATCAACTGCCTGATGGCATTTCAAAAATTCATTGTAAAATAAATAAATACATAAATAAATAAAATAGATAAACATTCATAAAAATTACAAAAAAATATATATACAGGTATACCTCGCCTTACGTCGGTAATTGGTTCCAGGAGAACGACTTAAGTCGAAAAACAACATAAGTCGAATTTACTTGACTCCAAATCTACTTGTCACTAGGCTAAACTGTAAATTGCCAATTCCGGTTCTGTATTTTATTTATTAATGCATTTTTAATAATATATGGTTAATAAGGATCTATTTTAAGCTTACAAACAAATAAATTTTAGTTTTTAATATAGTACAGAAAAAAGTAATCTAAATTTACGAATGCATGTACTGTACATACATTACATACTTGTAAATGTATATATTTTAATATAATTTTATGTGCTTTAAACATTTTTCTAGTGATATTACAACTTCAATATTTGTGGCGGATAGACGTAAAGTCGAATAAAATGACTTAAACTTGATTTTTATTTTTCCATATACTTTTTTGACAAATGACGTATAATCGGGAACGACGTAACTCAAAACGACATAAGTCGAGGTATACCTGTATTTCAACATTTAAATAAACTAAATATAATTGTATTTATTAATTTAATTGCTTTTTCTGTATTTCTAAGTCTGATATCCATGCAACAAAAGGTGAAATGTTCTCTCTCTGCAAAATTATGTCATTCTCATTTCTTCATAAAAATGAGCAATTAACAATCTCTTTGTTGAGAGGAAACACAGAAATTCTGCTTTCATTTGATCTTAAAAAAGTATCAAAATCCTTGCTCCAATTATTTAGCCCTTAAAAATCTGCTTCTAATAACTGATCATAGTCAGTTTATTTATAACTATCAGTCTCTAACATTTAGTTACTATCAATCTGTCCTTGATCATACTTGTGAGAAATGATATAAATAATGTAATGTTCTCTCATTTCATAATTCTAACAAAAGTTTTGTGTCTAATGACAAATTATTATTTGGCATTACTAGCTTATTACATCTTTATAAATAATTATTTGATAATTTATACAGAAGAGTTTCAGTTTCCATCTTTTACTGCTTGTCCTGCCTAAACCATATCCTTGTAGGAAATAATTGTTCTTGGAGTAATGTAAATAAAATTCTAAGTAGTGTTAGAACCTGATACTGAGATTTTATCTGCCTAAGCCACCAAATTAAAAACAATCTGAATAAACTGTAGCTATATTGGATTATTCAACAAATATATGTATTAAATCCAAGAGTTTATTTTTCAATAGCAAACAAAAATAGAATTGAGATACTATACTTATCTATAATATTTCGTAAAAAGTTAAACAAGATGCTAATTATTCAATTCTCAGATAATATTAAAAAAGAATAGTATGATGGGGGAAAAAGATCAAAAATATTTAAATGTGCAAAACAAAAAATTAAATTCTCAAGAGAAACCATCATAAAAGTATTTCAATACTGAAAATCAATGATCTAATGAGTTTATAATTTTTTGTTTTCATCCAACAGAATATTAAAACAATCAATATAACAAAATTTAAACATAAAACCTAAAAAAGCATATAAAATTTAAAACCAACTTCACCTATCTTATATGTTAAAAATCTGATTTTTAATAAACTGTGCAAAATAGTATTGCATTTTTTTATAAAATTATAATTTAAATATATACTTAATACAGTACTGTGCAAGATTTCAATCTGTACCACAAGAAAAAATTGAAGTTATACAGTATGTGTATGCAAAATTTCCTTATTTAACTCACCAGATCTTAAAAGCAAAGACTTCATGGCAGCATAAAATTAAAAAAAATGTTATAACATTACTTGACTTCAGATTGATAAAAACATGAACTAATGAATCATTTGTAAAAAATGAACAGTGAGAATGATGCAAATTCCAAAATGATGCAATTTCTGAAACTATAATTATCTTCTTTAGGTGTCTTCTCCTGTCAGGAGGTTGATAACCATTTCACGCGCACCATGATCTATCTTGTGCATCTCTTGAGCACAAGATAGATCATGGTGGAACTCTTCATATGTTAAGTATTGTTAGGAAATACTAAACTAAAGCAAGTGTTGATGTAGCAAACTGTATATGACTGGTAACACCCTGTGCAAGACCACTCAAAACAAGAAGGGACCTGTTGTTCAGTTGCACACCAAGTTATGAATGTTGGAACAAGTTCATGTATAGTCTTAGATTAGAATAAAGTTTAATTCTAAGTTAAAGGACTCATCATTGTTCTAACAATTCCTGATGTTGAACCAGTTCATTTTTGGCCTATCCCTGTCTCTTTATTGCCAATAAATAGTAAGCCTCATAGTAAGCCATGAGAACCCTGGCTTACTATGGTGGTAAGGCTCCAATCTCTTCCACAGTGACTGGCCACATCTCACTTTGGATTCCAAGAATGTACCCTCAGTATGTCACCTATTTTGCTGTCATGCCATTGATCTTTGATAGTGGATTCTTCTACTGCGCTGGTCATTCCAGACTTTATGCACTAATCCGTGGTACACCCTAACTACCAGTAGCAGATGACACTACTGATACCCTCAGTCTAGCCCGCCAGCTGAGGCCATTGGCGTGCACTACCAACTATTTGGAGCCATAAGTGAAAGTTGGGTCCTCACGGGGAACAATCTACAGTGTCCACTATTTCAGTGTGGCTGACACTTTCAAAAGTTACTACCCCTCTAAGAACCCCATACACCCCCTATAATAATCACTTTAAACCAAAATGCACATACAGTAGAGCATCGATTATCCGAAACAGTTCGGGACTGGGATTGTTCGGATAACTGATCATTTACAAAAAAATATATTAAACACAAAACTGTACTGTATATAATTTGTATCACACATCTTACAAATACATACCTTACATAATGTAATACATTAAACTAGGCCTACAGTTCAGTTTGGCAGGGAGGGGAAGTGCTGCAATGCCACAGCCCTAGCAGAAATTTGAATTTGCTGACTGGAACACTTTCGATTAACCGGTATTCAGATAATCGATACTCTACTGTACATTAAGGATTTTAATAAAATATATTGGTAATATCATTGTTTGCCTGGTCTGTCATTAGGAAGAGGTGTTGATGGTTTATGTAGGGATTAGAAAAATATGACAGTTTTACTTGAATTTGCAAAGTATAGGTGAATTAATCAATATTAAAACCAGATCCATAATTTGCACAATTTAATCACTTTTCTGTTACTTTGTAACAGATTACATCATGGTCACACCTATAGTATAATAACTAGGTATGATATACTTGATTTTTGCTATCTTTTAAATTTAAATGCATACACTAAATTTTCAAGGAGCATGTTTTAAATGTATTTACTGATTATACTGATTAATGATAAATGTTAAACATGACGTCATAAGAATCATTCCCCTCCACCCATGAGGAGGGACATTTATAGACAGTCCCTCCAACTATTCTCTTAGAACATAAATATTTACAGACAATTTATATGAAATATTTAATGCATTAAATCTTTCAAACTTACCATCGTTTAGGGACAGATAATGGTTTGTATTTATTATATTTAATTTTCCATTCAATAATATCTTTACATCTGAGACATACCGAAGTTATAGAAGTGTCGTTATAATTTTTAACGCCATGAAGATTATTTTTAAATTTTGTCGTGTTTTGATGCTTTTGACTACGAGATTTATTGACATTTCCTCTTTGAGTGCTCATCTGAAAAACATGAGGAACGTTTATAGAAAAAATAATACAGCAATAGATTTTATAAATATGTTAAAATAATCATAATTAACTGTACCTTCTCTTTACTATTCTAACCACGTGTTTTATTAAATTTTGTAACCACGTGGCGCTCGCGAAGAATCCATTTAAAAGTGTCAGTGTTGCCAAATAATATTCACAAAAATAAAAAAACATTTCTTTGAAAAATTTTAATGTTAAATTTTAATAAAGACAGGAATACATGATAGAAAAAACATATTTAAAAAATACAATTAAAACTTTCAAAAGTCAATATCTTTCACTGTAAAATGTTTAAAAACGAGAAACAAGTTAACCGGAATTCATTAAATGTCAAAATCACGACAATTCAGTTTAAAGTTTATTCGCCGTGGCCAGAAACGTTTCGTAAACGGAACATTTTGGTAAATTTTCTGGTGACAATAGCGAACTTTTCTCTTGTCCTCCTTCCAAATCTCCTAAATCTATTTTCTTTTTCAGCAAAATGTAAATGACGATGCTTATAACAGCTAATGCGTGTATAACCAACAAAGCTTCCATCGCTATAAAACTTAAAGACTGTTTATCTTGTTCTGGATTTAAAGTTCTTCTAACGAGCAAGTACATAGCACAGCTAACAAGTACTAATATACAATAAAATAGTATTTTCAACAAGGCTTGTGTTGTCAATATCCCGAAAAAATCTAAAGGAAAGAAAAGAGATTATTTTTATCTCTTCATATTTTAAGACATTTTGAAACTATAAATTACCTTTTGGTGAACCTGTCGACTGTGCCATCTAAAAAAATTTTTTATGTATAATAATCTCCCGTTGCGTCACATAAAGTTGAAAGAATTGAATGTAATCCGCGACAATTCCTTTACAACTTTTAAATTAATTTACATTTAAAGAGGTCGCTTCGATAAATATATTGAAATTTTTAAATTAAATTTACATTGTAATGTTGTTTATTAATATTATCATCACAAATAATGATTGATTTAATAATTAATTTAATAGTAATTCACTATATAAAACGAAATAAAAAGATTATATTTTCGAATTTCGTGCGTAATTTGCATGAGCTCACATTCAATTGAAAGCATTTTCCTTCTGTATATAAACTATCCATTTTATAAATACAGTACAGTATGTATTTGTTTGTAAATGTTTACTGATTTTTTTCTCTTTAAATATTTTATATTTGAGAATACAAAACAATGTTTTACATTGAAGCTTGTAGCGTAACATTAGATGAACTAGGATATTACGTGTCCTCTTTTCTCCGGATATATTCTGTTTTTTAAACCTAAAGTTTTGTTTGCAGGAATTTTTATAGGTATATAAAAACTAAAAAAATTGAAAATGTATTCGTTTTTATATTTTCTCTTCCTCATTACAAAAAAAACTTTAAAAATTATAAAACAAGAAGACAAATGAACATCATCCTATCAAACAACATTAAGGCCTACCGCTCTAGAATTCGAAATCGAATTCCAGAGTAACCCGAGGAATTTTTATGGCCGTATGTTTCGGATATCCGGGGCCTCGTTCCTCACTATTCAACTATCCTCACCGTAGCTTGGCTAAACCACGATGGTTGTTTTATCTTTTTTTTGGATGTTTCCGGCCTGTGAGCACTAAGAGGAACTTTTTTTCTATATTCGTCATGGGTTCAGTCAGTCTTACTACGGGAGCGGTCGAGAGATGAAGGATAATGTCAAGCATATCCGGGAAGTCCGTTTACAAATTATTTCTGGAAATGTTTGTTTTGATTCGATCTCGCATCCCCAAGGTGGTAGGTTGATACCTTGATCGCCTCAGCCGAACCAAGATGAATACGATTAGTTCGGTTTATTTGGTTACGGCAATGCGACACGTGGAGGATCTGCCTAGGAAGGATGCCTTCCGGGAGGACTTTTGTGGAAAACTGGCCCCTATTTAGCTATTTAGGTGTTACAAACGTGAATAAAACCGAAAAACTCCACGTGGACATCTTGTTGGCGTGGCGCAAAGCCACGACAAGTGTTCAGTGATTTTATTTACTGTATACTGATGGGTTGGATATGATTTAAAAGCTATCTTAATGCCCATAGGGCGAAAAGATTCAAAGATGAAAAAAATCTATATACAGTAAAGTTTTTCTAACTCGAAGCTCCAAGGGACAGGAAAAATACTTTGAGTTACAAACGATTCAAGTTAGAGAACAATAGAGTAAAAAAAAATACCTATTCTAAATATATTTGTATTTTTATCTCATTATACTAATAATTTTATGGAAATCCGATAATTACTATCACTTTGGATAGAATAAATATTAAAATTCGAGTAAGGAAAGTTGAAAGTAACATAAATCAATGTCGGAGGACCATGAAAAACTTCGATTTGGAGAAAATTCGAGTAATGAAATTCAAGTTGGAGATGTTAATTCCCTATGCTCTTCTATTGAGACCTACCGACTGCTTCGTTTTTTAGAGTAGTTTTACTGTATAAGCTTATACATATATATTGCAAAATTCTGAATTAACTATAAATTTATATTGATATATTCAAAACATATAAATATGGTATGATTAGTGTAATTGTATAACAATTACACAGCCACATGTCTATCAAAACATAAATTTATAAGTGAATGATTCATACAGTAAGCTTTATACTTTAATTAATGTATTTACTTAATGAAATATAATTAAATCAAATATTTTCTGTTTTACTATAATAAATATTTTATTTAAATAAATAAATATATATATAGGCTATATTGTATTTATGTAGCCTATATAAATTAAAACAAATATATAATTTTTCTATTACATTTCTGTGTAGACAATTTAGTTTCAAATTAAACTAGTTACTTTAAATAAATATGAAAAAATATTATTAATATATTGAATTAAAATTTAAAAAAAGCAATTATAACTTATTGCTAATGAGAAATTGTTAAAAAATAAATATAACAATGCTAATTAGTAATTATCTAATTAAGAAAAAAATAAATAATCTTGATAAAAACTAAAAATAAATAAAATTAATTTTTAAAAGGTAAAAAAATAAAATAATTTTTTTAATGTATAAATGCATAAAATTAATTATATAGGTAAAAATGTTCACTGTTATTAAGATAAAAGATGTAAAGTAAGCCATTAATTCTCTAATGAATAAAAAAGAAAAGAAAGAGAAAAGTCTGCTATATATTATGTAAATAAATTAAATACCATGTTTTGTTTAATAATAATTCGTGATTTTATTTAAATTTAAGTATAATTAATTACATTATTAAATATAAATATAAAAATAAAATAAAAATCGAAGAAGCGTACGTAGTCTGGTATAATTAATTACGAAATGTAGATGCTTTAGTATATTTTGATATCTTTTAATAAACGTAATGACTTTAATGCGTATAATAATCAAACGTATGAAAAGCATCTAGCTTAGGAAATGAAGAGAAATGCGATAATAAAAATATAATTAATTAATTATATTTACGAAAGTTCATCTGAAGAAGAACAATATTAATCTTATGAAGCTACTGCTAAGAATTTTTATATAATTACATTTTCCAGTTATTCAATCTTCATATTGTAAATGTTTATAGCATATTTAAATTTGGAAATTTTACTTTAAAATAGCTGATTAAATCATTTTTAGAATTTATATTTTCTCCTTTATTGTATTAAAGATGTAAAATTTAAAGATTTTACAAGAGATAAACTGTTATTAATTGAATTAATATCTACAGAAGCAATATCTATATTATTTATGAAATTTTAAAGCATGTTTGTTTGTGTACGGCAAGGCGACACGTGGTAGAGAGAGGAGAGACTTTCCTTAAGGGAAACTGGTTCGTATTTAAGTGTTACAAAAGAATAAAATCCGGAAAACTCTACGTAACAACCTGTTGGGAAGATGCGAACTCACCAGTGTTCAATGAATTTATTTCTCAGTCACTGATGGGCTTTAAGGCACATTTATTTCTGGCTTTTTTGTTCTGTGATACTAAAAGGGCCTTTTCTTCAATAACCTCATTGCCAGATCCGCAATGACGGCGATCGAGTGGTAAGAGATAGGTCCGACATATCAGTGTTAGGCTCTAAGACCGAAAAAAATGCCACAACGTGTTGTGGCTAATTCAAAAGACCACAAAACGAAATTTCGTGTCGTGGCTTTCACGATATTTGACCACTACGCATTGTGGTAATTAAGAAAAGCGTTCTGAACGATAGCTGATGCAACCACAATACGACTGACATGTTGAAATTAGTCCGAATGTTTTAGTTATGGTGCCTGATGTTGTTAGGGGACGTGCAGCTCCCAGAAATGTTTTAGCTATTGTTTTGAGCCGTTGTCATTTAATGTTAATTTATACGCTTAATACTATTTCGTAACTTAGTATAATTTATTAAACGGCAGAATGAAAAGAAAGGGAAAAATCTGTAATTATGCATACATCCATTCTAAGAAACTATGTTTAAACATCACTCGAAATTGGCTAATGTGAAATACACAACAGAAGGTATGTTCTTTGTAATTATATATCTTATCTTAACAATTTAATGCTATGTAGTAGCCATGTATATTTTAAAAATAGTTGACTGAGGAGGGATATTGTAAGCCCGAAACGCGTATCAACTAAAAAAAAATAAATAAAGGATGAAAAGCTGCCCAGTGTCTAATTGACTACACTTTATTGTGCTTGTGAAACAAAGGAAGGTCTTCTTGATCGACTTTATGCTCGTAATGAATTTACAATTTCTTAGAGTAAACTTTATTAAAACATTCAGGACGTACACTCAACTTTATTAACATTTCACTCAGAATCTACGTTGACATCTGGAAGTAAGCAAGGGTTTATAATGTGTCACTGTAAAAGATACTGTATTGATAAAAAATGCAAATGTCGCTCAAAAAACATAAAATTCAACTCGAAATATCACGGTGATAGTTCTTGTAAAAATAAATAACTCTGCAGCATTCTTGATTCTCAAAAAACAGACTGATTTAATAAAAGTTCCTGACAAAGTAATTATTTTTAATAAATTAGTTGTTTGAAAACGTTAACATCTCGAGCACCGAACAGATTTTTACGAATAATTAAAGGTTGTTGAAAAGTAACCAAGCTACATTTCTGCATGTGGTGAATAATTTTGTTACTTACTTATATAAAATAATTGAAGATAAATACATCATAATGAAAAAGAAAGTTTTATTTTCTTATCATCATCTCGTTATTAGTTAACATCCAGAACTTGTGGTGGCTTTTAACCATAATAAATTCGTCGCACAGTGGTTTTTAACTTTAGCAGCTGATTTTTATGTCATCCATCGTATAGAGTACATCAAGTACCTACTAGTATACATGTAGTTAGACCTTTAGCACTTTTTAGCAAAACAAAAAAACTAAATGTGTATTTTTCTGCATGCACTTTGTTTTTTTGAAATTTTTTAAGTATGAAAATTAAATTTCTATGAAAAAATGAACGATATTAAGTATGAAAAAAACGAAAAATTTTTGGTATTTTCCGACTGCCAGGATAAGATCCTGGATCTCCCAGAGCATAAATTAATTCCCGTCTGATTTGTAATTTATGTTTATTTTCTGTCAATAGAGAAAGGGGATGTTGGATCAAATCTGTTTGGAAAGGGGCAAAAATAGCTGGCATTCCTGATATATATATATATAAATAACACATGACTAATAAATTCTGTAGACATAGAGAAAAACATCTTTATATTTTTTTTTCCTGTGCAATAAATTCACTCATATTATCTTCCCGTTATATATTTTCATTATAAGAAAAAGTAAAACATTTTTGCAAGTTAAATATCTTTTATATAAATTACATAATGGTAACATTTATCATCATTAGAAGCATTATTTAAAGATTAATAACTGATCTTTCTGATTTATGAAATATTGATTACAGGCTAATAATTTATAAAAAAAAAAAAGTTTGGTTTTATATTTAATTATTGTATATAAGCAATTGTCTTATATATTAATATAATATTCTTGAATAATCAATATACAGAGAATTCTCGGTGTAGCGAACTCACAAAGGACTGCGCTGAATCAGTCACTGTATTAAGTGTTCGTTTTATACGTAAAGAATAAGAAGAATCAACAAAATTGTTCACTATATCAAGAATCCATTTTATATCATATTGACTTATTATATTGTCAACCATTGACATAGTTACATATATTTGTTCTATTGTATATTTATGTATAAAAATAATCAATTTATTAACTACATTATAATATATTAATTATTATATACAGTACATTAAATAATTTCTTAGTGAGCAATAAATAAATGATTGATATTAGACAAAGTTAAATTATAAATATATTATTAAATAATTATTAAAAATATACTGTCGAAATAAGTTATATAAATGTATTTATGAAATTAAACTCAAAATTTTTAGTTATTTTATTTTAGTAATTAGAATTTTTTGTATAATTAATTACAGAAGAGTTAATATTTATAAATTTATAATAATCGATTTAAATTATTTATTATTAATTTTGCTAGAAGAAAATTAAGTAGATTTTTCAATTTTTCTACTGTTCAGGCAGAGTAGAACAATACAACAGAGGGGAAAGTATGGCGATCGGTCAAAAAATGAACTCCTTCCCCATGATTTTTACATTTTTGTAATCAGGACATCTTGAAACATCGAGAAATGCAAAAAAATTTGGTAGTTTTTTCTGTATGTATGGATGTTTGTGTATGGGGTGGCACGATTTTGTTCAGCCTGTTTGAAGCTTAATAACTCCTGTGCTTTTTGTCGAAAATTTCTGAAATTTTACAAGGAGATTTGTGTATTAGGGGGATTGATTCTATTAAATTTTGGTGGTTAAAAGTCGAGGAGATGGAGAGATAAAGAAAGTCGTGTATCGTATCACGAAAAAGGTCGGACTTAATGACGATTTTACTAGATATTAGCATTTGAATTTTTTTATAAAACCCATCCCTATCCTTATCCTTAAAATCAAGCTTTTTGCCATATTATAATAGTTAAAAATATAAAAAAAATTTTAAATAAAATGTGATAACAGATGGCGCCACCAGATATTGCCAGGAAAGTTAAGCAACTTGTTGCTAGATTTTATTTTATCTAAATACTGCACTTCAATTGATTATTATCATTAGCAACATGAAAAATATATGAATTGATAAGTGAGGATGCTGGTTATAAAGTAATTTCTTCTAAATATCAATTTTTTCTATATGATTTTCGTTGAAGAATCTTATTTGGATGAAATTCGACGAAATGTAATCGTTTTATTTTTAAGTTTGAACTAGTTTCCACTGGCGGCCTAATGGATAAATCATAGAATACTATATACCATTGAATATGCGAACCCACGACCAACCGTGGTCGTGGGTTTTGCGTTTGAGCAATGAGCTGACTACGCGAAGTTTTCTGAATTTTTTACGTGTTTAATATCTAAATAAAGGTCAGTTTTCCATAAAAGTTCTCTTAGTAGAGATAGCCCTTGTGTTGCATTGCATGATTCAAGATTTTTTCAAGATTCTTCATGGAATTTCAGACGTTGTGGAAATTTAATATTTTCTTTTGTTTACAGTGTTTAAACAATATAATTAAATAAATATATAATTTTGTCCATCATATTCAAAAATAGTTCACAAATTCTTATAAACAAGTACAGTAATGTAAACAATTGTAATAAACATATTGGACTGTAATAGGAGTAAATTCCACCATAGCTTTTAGGGTCGTATATGGGAAAAAAATATATTAATTAATTTTTTTTAATGTAATATACAATGTAATATTACTTCTTTTGTTAATTAAAGCGCTCTTATATAGAAATTTCTAGTTTTTTAATTACATTTAATTTGTTCATAAGAAGCTTTCTTGATTTTCGCAAACACAGAGAATTTCGCTTGATTTATTTTTATAAATTATTATTACTGATTTAATTTTATTGTAATAATTATACTGTAATTTCAGAAAAATACATGTATGTTCCAAAACACATTTACTTCAATTACAGTATAATACTGTACAGTTCGTTTGATGAATCCGGACTGTAAAAATATGCATTAGAGAGGGCCATTCTATATACTTAGTGAGGGAAACAGATTGCATGACTTATAATGACCCAGAGATGTAACTAGGTCATTATAAGTCACCAATAAAGGGCTCTTGAACTTTATGAAACTTCCAGAGTCCAAATCGAGTACCACGCATCGCTTGACTAAGCTTTGAAAATGGCCTGATACCAATCTTGTTTGTATTTTGGCAATAATTCAGTTTCATACATTCATATATATTAAAAGTAATAAAAAATTAAATACTGTTATAAAATCAAGTACAGCAGCAAAATTTAAGGGGGAAAAATGTTTTTAATGTAGTTGAAAATCTTAAAATATTAAAAATGCAAATAAATTATTGGAGTGTAGATGAAGATTTATTTCCATTAATCCTATATAGTCAAATGTTTTAAAATTCAAATTCATAAAATTTTAAAACAAATTTTGTATAATATAGTAAAATATGAATNTTGATTTAAATTTACTGATATCATAAATCATTTTGAATATAATTTTTTTTCATTGAGTTTTTGGGGAAAAAATGTTGTTATCTTTTGTATTATATTCTATAAACTTCATTATGAATATATAATTTTTTAAAAAATTAAATATAAATAAATTTTTCAGTTAAAAACGTTTTATACTTTGTGGACTTGATCAAACCCACAACGAGTATGGATTGATGGAACAAGGCAACGCCACACACGGGCAATCTGCCATAAAGGAGTGTCTCCCAGGAGGACTTTCTATAAGAAATTGACTTCTGTTAGAGCGTTATATATGTAAAAATAACCCGGAAACCACATGAGCAGCCTGCGCGAACCAACAGCTGAATGACTTTATTCACTCGGCCACTAGTGGACACACGATTGGTACGATTTGTTTGTTAACGTACGGCAATGCAACACTTGAGCGATCTGCCTAGGGGGAATGCCTTCCGGGAGATCTTTTTAAGGGTAACTGGTCCCTGTTCAGGCGTTACAGATATGGAGAAAACCCGGAAAACTCCACGTGGCCAATCCACGACCGAACTCCCAAGGAACCGCTTGGCTACTTATTTTATCTAAATACTGCACTTCAATTGATTATTATCATTAGCAACATGAAAAATATATGAATTGATAAGTGAGGATGCTGGTTATAAAGTAATTTCTTCTAAATATCAATTTTTTCTATATGATTTTCGTTGAAGAATCTTATTTGGATGAAATTCGACGAAATGTAATCGTTTTATTTTTAAGTTTGAACTAGTTTCCACTGGCGGCCTAATGGATAAATCATAGAATACTATATACCATTGAATATGCGAACCCACGACCAACCGTGGTCGTGGGTTTTGCGTTTGAGCAATGAGCTGACTACGCGAAGTTTTCTGAATTTTTCACGTGTTTAATATCTAAATAAAGGTCAGTTTTCCACAAAAGTTCTCTTAGTAGAGATAGCCCTTGTGTTGCATTGCATAATTCAAGATTTTTTCAAGATTCTTCATGGAATTTCAGACGTTGTGGAAATTTAATATTTTCTTTTGTTTACAGTGTTTAAACAATATAATTAAATAAATATATAATTTTGTCCATCATATTCAAAAATAGTTCACAAATTCTTATAAACAAGTATTTTG
>NW_019385409.1:254250-279996 GCF_000671375.1 Centruroides sculpturatus
CGGCATACTTAAAAAGTGGTTTAATTAAACTTTCTTTTCTTTATAATAATTTAATTTGCAAATTATTTTAACAAGTAATTGTAATATTTTTAAATATAAATTCTTCTTAAAAGTAATGTAAAACTTGAAAAAAAGGGGCTACGTTATTTTTCAATTTTACAAAATTTTAATAAACTATTAAAAAAATAAGTTTATAATGACGAAATAGTTCCTTAATTGACCTTATAACAGACTGTTCTTGTAGGCTACTGTTGAAGCCAGAGTTTTTATTCTCCCTTTTACATGTTTTACAATATTTTAAAATTTTTTTACTATTATATAAATTAATTATTATTGCAGTTCCGACAGAAGTCGATTACGGGTAAAAGAAAAGCACCGCTGATAGGCTACAACAGTATTTTACAAGGCCTGTTGTAAAGTGTTTTACATCGTTAATTAAGAAACTATTTCGTCCTTACTACAAACTTGTTTATTAAAAGTTTTTAATTTATTTTAAAATATTTTATATTTATTTCATATTAAAATTGATAAACGGATCCTATAACTGAATGTGATACAAAATCCTATGGGTCTATTCTACGTTCTAATCCTAAGGGTCTATTCCACAGGCGAAAAAAATTAACCGCCTGTAGCTTTGTAATTCAATGCATACCAATTATAACTTTGTTAACATTCTAAAATACTAATATCCCAACCGACAGTATGAAAGCCAAACTCATTTCACCCAATTACTTGTAGTCTACGTAACGTAAATAGCAATTTTACTAACGTTCGTTAAACTGACTTTCGTTACATCAAGTTATCAAAACTTCATTACTTTTTGTCAGTTATTTTGATTTTTAATATATTTAGAGGCATCAAAAAGGCTGTTACCTTAAAAAGGTTAAGCTTTTTTTCAATTTCTGAGTGACCCTCTTAAAGATATTTACTAGCAGACACAACCCCCCCATACACACAACAAAAACACAACACACACAAAACTAATATTCTGTTGTAAAACATAAGTCAATATATATCAATTATAAGCTTATTAATGGAGTATTTTCAGATTAGAAAAATTTATTATAGCGTCATAACAAGACAGAACGATTTTTATCCTGCGACGACTTTATCTAAATTTTTTTCTTTCTTATGTTTTATCGCAGATTATTTTTCCTATTTCATAAAATATTAATTTCCAGTTTCGTGTTTGAAAGTATATATATATTCCATTACTCGCATTCGCACCATATCATTTATAATTGACTAAATATATCCAATAAAATACATCAAGAATACGATGAAAAGAAGTTAAAGCCTACTTTGAATCTGTTAAATTATAAATAACTTTTTTCTAGTTTAATAAACAAATATGTACTTTAATATGATTTGGTAGATTTAATATTAAAAATAAAGAGATTTGATTTAAATTTACTGATATCATAAATCATTTTATAGACTGATTTTACGATCGAATTTTCGTATATATGTTTATGATGTAAATGAAGTTTAGCAGCTGTTCATTGGAAATTTTTGATGTAGTGCCTATATATATATTCAATTTTACATTGATTTAATTTAAAAATTATCAGATATATATATATATATATATATTATTACGTATANTTTAATAATTTTTCTTCAGAAACACAGGAAAATGAAATTTGCGACATTATTCCCAGTTTTTGTATTGTTTTCAACCAGTAAGTATTTATTAAATATAATTAATTTAAATGTTTTTTTAAATGATTTTTAATGATTTTCTTATAATAGTTCTTGTTATCGATGCGAATCACCCATTAAAATGGCATCCTATGAGAATTAAAGGTGGTGGTCACGCAGGTTGCTCTAATAGTTTTAAGATGTCTGCAAGTAATTTTTGTCATAAATTATGTAATTCCGATGGAAAATCGAGACTTTCGAAATGTATTAAAAATAAATGTTATTGTAGTACTCAACTTTTTCCAAATATTATTGAAATATAAAATTATTTTTAAATACATAATTTTAAATAACTTCGTAATTTTGTTAATGGTATATATATTTTTAATTGTTTACTTCGATGGATTCCTGCACTAATCCTGCAGTCGACATCATTGAAAATAATAAATTGTTATTGTAATTAAATCAAATCTGTAAAATAAAATTTATTTAAATAATGTTTAATATTATATATTTACTTTTTTATATAACTTTATACGATAAAATATATTAAATATCTTGCAGAAAAAAGGGACGAATACAAGAATTTTACGAATGGGGTTTTCATAAATGAAAAACAAAAATCACCACAGATAAATAAATTTTAAAAGACATTTTTTAATATAAATATGTCGTTTAGAATAATCTAAAAGTATAAAATTCCTATTAAAAATATAAAAAAAGATTCTAAATTCTGAAAAAGAAATAAAAATACACATGAATAAATTTATAATATGAATTGTGATTTTAAAATTATTTTATGTATTTCAAATGCTAAGAGCAATTATTTAATATGCTCTCCATCTCAAATTAATAGTGGTTTGCCTCTGTATATCATACTTTTCCTTTAATAATAGAGTCGTGCCGGTCATTTATCTAACTTCTTTCAGGGGAAAATTTTTTCATGGAATAATGTTCTTTGATTATTTGATTATAAAGAAAACTTTAATCGGAATTTTCATTCATTTGGAATCATAAAAAAAACTGCTTATTTCAACAGTCTGACTTTGTTCTATATTAATTAAAAGTAGGCCTATACGATGCTAAAATTCACTTAAAATAAAATCACTACCCTGAAAATTAAGCTTTTTGTCATTTTATAATAATTAATAATATTAAAAGTTTTTAAAATAAAACGTCATAACAGATGGCGCCATATGTAATTTTAAATTCTTTTGCCGGAAAAGTCATGCAACTCATTGCTGGAATTTTTCTTGTTTTTTTTTTGTTTTTTTTTTAATTAAAGACTCGCACTATTTTATAAAACTAATAAACAAATTTTTACAAATAAAAATAAAAATAGAATAAAATATCATTTTCTTTGTGTTTATATTACTTTAGACAAATGAACAAATTTACTTTCTTCAGTATGATCAACTGCAGTTATTGACCTGTGGAAGGCAAATTAACAACTTGGATAATTTTTCAAAAAGTCTTAGAAAGTAGGCAATTGATTAATTGACTAAATATCCATAGAAGTAATTGAAGTAATTGAATCATCATAGGAAACTACATATCAAGTCATCAAACAATTGAAATTATCTGTTAATAACATATGAGAACAAATAGAGATCATTCTAGCGCTATCTTTTATTTTCCATTCGAAATATGTCCAGCACTGCCAATTGGCTATATTCCCATCAGGTATCTTACATAAATTAATTAATCTTCATCAGGCAATCTTCCAAAAACAGTTAAATTTTCAAAAACTTCTAATCGATCACACATAAAATTGGCATCTGACGTATTTAAAATAAACTTATACATAACTTTTCCATTTTTCATTTTTACATTTGATAGATAAAATCAGGTCCAGATATAGGGAATTGGCAGAGGAATTTGGTTCAAAATATGAATATGATTGCAAAATTTAATTTTTTATATAAAAATTATAATGCGGAAGACTAAAAATTAAAATTTCTTTTCATAAATAGTGAATAAAATACGCATTTATCTGTTTTACTAATTTATTTTTAAGGCTTTCGGAGAAAAGTGGGCCTTACATTTGACTGGATTTAAACTTTCTCACTTCTCTCAGGCCTCGGATACTAATTTCATATTTTGTCTTTCATTATTTACGTTATCAATATTACATTTTTATTGAATACAAATACATAATCTAGTACAGTGGTTCACAAAGTGGGCACTACTTCCCTCCTATGGGCGGTGAGTAAATTAAGGGAGCTATTAGAAGCACATGGCCAGCAGAGGGGAACTGAAGACAGGGTACTGACCCAAACTGTGACCATAGGAGAGGTTGGTGTTCCCGACAAAACTTTCTCTTTCCTCCGTTAAAACGGGTAAGATGTAATTTAATGGTTTCCGGATGTGCAGAAATAATGTACCGTAAGGACACAAAGTATGAGGTTAATAAAAAAGTTTTTCTAATAATATTTCCAAGATTTTCTCACACAAGGGAAAATGGATTAGAGGACGTTCGTTTGTAGAAGTTTATAGAAGAAAGTGGGTGGTGGCTCGAAAAAAGAAAAATCAACAGTGAAAGTTTTCTAATCCGGCACGAGCAATTCAAAACATTCAAGGCTCGTCGAATAAAAAAACAAGGCTAGAAGATTTGAATTTGGTACAAAATTCAAATCATATTACCGTAATTGAATAAATACAATAGAGATTTTTTTGTGCAATAATATAAGCGTATTTGTAGTATTATACCCATACGCTGTATTCAGAATGTCTGAAAGAATGTACGCCAATCAGTAACTGAGTGGATGACACCACTGAACACTAGTCGTGGGTTCGGGTCTCGCCAGTAAGCTGGCCACGTGGAGTTTTCCGGGTTTCACTTTGTAACACCTAAATAGGAGCCAGTTTTCCATAAAAGTCCTTCCCCTCGGCAAATCGCCCATGTGTAACGTTCTCTTAATCAAATCAAATCTGAAAGAATGTACAAAAACGAATGAGAAGAAAGCACACTAATATACAACATAAATAATAATTTTTAAACCGCATATCTAACCAAATTTAGTAAAGATAGTAGTCTCATAATTCTACCTTTTCTTAATAGTTATCCTGCTGATCTCAGGCATGACAGATTACAAAATTTTTTCTACATTTTAATAATTTAACGAAGTTTCATACACTCGAAAAACCTACCTAATGAAATTTTATATCACCAATTTGTTATTTTAGAAAATCTTTTTATTTTATTTTTTTGTATATTTAACTAAGTCGTTAATAAAACTGTCATGAGTCAGATTTTTAATCTTATTTTAAAATATCCATTTATTCATTTAATTTAATGATAAACAGAAATAATTTTTATTTAATACTGTACTTTAATTGGCTCTAAATCTAGCAAAACAGATTTTGTACTTAATTTTAACTTAAATTATCATTAATAAACCAGATGTTTTTTTAAATAAAAACGTTGTCGTTGATAATAAATTAAATAAATTATAAATGTTTATTATTAATTAATCAATTAATTTATTATAAATGAATTTTCTATTCGTCAAATTTAAATCAAATTTTAGCCATAAAAATTGCGTCATTTATGATTAAATATAATTAAAATTATTTTAATTTTTTAATTTAAGCTATAGATTCTATATAATAATATAAGAGAAGAAAGTATGTATAAGTTATAAATATATTTTTAAAAAAAACTACTTAAGTATAGCACATATGTGTATAAAACCTATTTTATTTTACAGAGAATTATAAGAATATTATAATGAATAATTTTAAATTATATATCTTCTGCATAACTGTATTGTGTAAGTAATTTCTCTATTTATTCATTAAAAATAATGTATTAAATTAATTTTAACTTTAAATATGTTTACTGTTATAGATATGGTTAATTTAGTAACAATGGAGCAAATTAAGGAAGAGTGGTATGCGATAGACAAAAAAACTAATAAGTATCACTTGTGCCATCATAGGGAAAAAATCAACCGATGTGATGACCTTTGTAAGCGCTATGACACAGTTGCACTAGGATTTTGTCTAACTACACTATGTTATTGCATTATAACTTCGTAACATTTCTTATTAATTAATTTTTGTCTCTAAATAATCTATTTTTTTAAAATAATTGGTCTATTAAAAATATTAAAACAAAGCGATTCTTTATCTTTCAATAATACTTATGTATTGATTATAAAATGTATTTAAACAATGAAATTTTAAAATTATTATTATGTATATTAACATATATGATTGCGCTGAAGTGTATTCATTGTAAACTAAGAATGGTTTAATTTTTTTTCCTTGTTTTTCTTTTAGGATAATAAAAAAACTTGAATTTAATGAAAAAGTTATTTCAAAAATGTATTAAAGTTATTTAAATAAAGTAATCGAAATTATCTTAATTATTTATATGCATAAACGACGTGTATTAATAACCGAGTGGATAAAAACACTGAATATTGAGTAGTTGATCGTAGGTTCGCGTGAAGATTTTTTTTTATTTCACTATTTTATATTGATTTTATGTCATATCTGCATATAACACAAACTGTAAAATCTAATTTACATTTTAATAATTATTTATAAGTAATTAAAACCTTAGTATTGTTTCACTTATTCCTGAACTTCTTTGCCTGGTTTTAATCCAGGGGTTCCTGATAAAGTTTTTACATACTCGGCCAACTCGGACATAAAACATAATTTAAAATAAAATAAATAAATAATAAATGAATTGAAACAATTTGTGAAATGTGTAAATTATGATTTATATTTAAATTTTTCTTATTAATCTTGGAGTACTTTTATACCAATGTATATGAAGATCGTGAGGAAAAAAATACTTTTCCAAACGACACAATCATTTCAAAGTATAATTTTTTCACCTAACTGAATAATCACAATAAAATATTTTTAAAAAATACAATAATTCACTTTTTAATCTATTTAGATCTTTTCAGTGATTAGAATTATCTTCATTATTCAATTATTGTATTTGTAACATTAATGCTAATCAGCTGAAATGTATTCCTCAGAAATATATTTTTGTTTTGCAGTATTCTTGATTAATCGAGTCAATACTCGTAATTTCAATTTAGATAATTACATCGTTTCTATTGAATTAAATTAAATCTTACGATAGATTTTAAACAAAGGTTGCTTTCTCCATATTAAGTATACACGAATAATTTGTTTACATTATTCGAAATATAGTAAATAATAATCAAATTTATATTTGCCCTCATATCACGATAAATAACTTTTATTATTAAATAAATATATTTAAAAGTTGGAATAATCACAGATTTGTTAATCAGATATGAATTTAAACAAATTCTAATTTGTAGAAAGATGACAGAAGAGTAAAAGATTAACCTCTTTCAAAGTTAATAACTCCTGTGCCTTTTGTCGAAAATTTCTGAAATTTTAAAGGGAGTTTTGTTTATTAGATAGATTTATGTTATTAAATTTTGGTTGTTAAAGGTCAACGGGATGGAAATGAGTCATCTCGAGTGGGGACGAACTTAATTAATTAAGGTTTTATTCGTTATTAGCATTTCTATTTGTATTTTATTTTTATAAAACTCGTGACTATCATCAAAATTGAGCCTTTTGTTATTTTATAATAATTAATAAAACAGTAATAAAAAGTTTTTATATGAAACCTGATAACAGATGGCCCACACACAACTTTAAAGTTTGGTTAGGAAAGTTACGAAACTCGTTGCTGGCATTTTTAAATATTATTTAACATTTTGCTTGTTGTTGATAACAAGCATTAATGGAACTCCACTAAATTAACAGATTAATTAATATTAATTGTATTTTCTGATTTTTCTTAACTTGTCCATGTTTTTTTAAAGAAGAGTCTGCTTAAGACGTCTCTATTTAGATCTTAGGTAGAAGAATTATAAACAATAGTTTTTCATAATACATCTAATACAGACGTTTCAAAAACTTTAATACAATTAATTAAATATTTATTAATTTTATTAATATTTATGCTAGAGATAAAACAAACAAGACGTTTAGAACCTGGGTCCATCCATTAATTATGTATACAGTTTAAAGAGAAAGAGAATTTTTCCAAAAATACATCGTCATACAAACAGGAAGGGGTCAAAAGTAATTCAGAAGTTGTACACGTCATTAATTTAATGTACGGTCCTTTAACAATCCTTTTTCTTTAATTGTTTGTCTCTGTGACAATATTACAAAAGCGATTTTTAAGTTTTCAATTTGTATTTTCAAAATATTCTAACATTGCTATGGATTGTTTGAAGCCCGGCTTAGAACAATAGATTAGTGTCAGAGAGGCAATCGCCCATAAACCAGCCAGGTATTACGGTATTTAGTTATATGTGATAGTAAATGCTGGGTTGTTTCCCTTAGTAGTGTAATTATACAATACCATGTAATAAAATTTGTTAGTTACAGAAGAATAAAATTAATGTGTCTATTGCTATGCAATAAAGTTATAGATACGATCATAGATAATAGGATTAGAAGTAGAACTAGTATATGTAAGATGAAAATTAGTTTGAATTTATGCGGGTAGATCAATGATGGAACTAATTTTTGCAGATACACAGATAATAATAAAATATTGAGAGTCTAAGAGGGTCTTGAACATAGTAAAGTATTCATAGATTTAGAAAAAGATTGTAATAGGATCCCCAGGACTATCTGGCTAGAATGGCACTAGAATGAAGAAAATAGAAGGGGAATATGTAAGCGTAATAGAAAATACATATAAGAGGTTAGAGATTCAAGTTAAGACGGGTATAAAGAAACAGAAAACTTTAAGAAAGCGTTAAGAAATAGGCTTTTTCAAGTTCAGTATTAAATCCATATTCTTTTGTGTTAGACGAACTGTTAGTGAGTAGGGGAGACCGGGGCAACTTCGGCATGCGGGGCAAGTTTGTCAAGCGCTTTTTTTTAAAAACAAATTAAAAGGAGACTTTGGTTATAGGTTAGGCAGTTGAGTTTTATTGGTGGCTTGTTGAGTGTAGTGTTTTTATTGTTCTCCAACAAGCGTAGTTGAATTATCAAGCAAATTTTCATTTTCGTTCAATTCCATATAATATTTTTTTTCCATTTATATTGAATTGGCAGGTTTTGTTATAATTCCATGATAACGAAAGTTACTTTTCCTGTTAGAAGGATGTAACTTCAACTTATTCACGTGGCCAGATCGTGGCTTGGCATTCTGTTCTCAGGGTTGTACTTAATGTTTCGAAATCATGACTAGCGGGGTAAGATCGGCAACATAAAGCCACATTAGAAGCAAAGGATAAAAATCAAACAGATGATAAATGAAAACATGTTTGCATTTGTTATTCATGTATATATGTCTTTGAACTTGCATTTCGTTGTAATAATATTAAATGGGTGTTGGATTTGTATTTCTTTGTTTTAATAGTGAATTCCAACTTATACATTGTTAATAACATAATTTTATATACGTGCCTATCTTGCCCCATTACTGTTGCCCCTATACCAGGGGCAACTTTAATAAAAATAATTAAAATAATTACAACTTTACAAAAAGAGAGAAGTTGCCGATCTTGCCCCTATACCCGGGGCAACTTCGTCAATTTCTCTCTTCTTGTAAAGTTGTAATTATTTTAATTATTTTTATTTCCAAACTGATTTTAACCAGTTCTATAGTAAGGTAACATTCCAATAGACAATATGCAAAGCTTTTTTTTCAGTTTACAGCAGTATTTATTACACAAAATTTAAGTAAAGCTTAACATGCCGATCTTGCCCCGGTCTCCCCTATATAGCTAAGGAAGAACCATAGTTAATGTTATTCGTAGATAACATATTGATAGTTATAATTGATCTTCTTTAACTAAAGCTAAGAAGATAGAGAGGAAATAGAAAAAATTAGAAGATTAATTTAAAAGTAAAGGATTAAAGGTTAACAGAGAGAACAGAGTTTAAACAGTTTGACTTTGCAAAAATGGTAGAATGCAAGTGAAGTGCTTTGTTATAACCAGTAGATTAAAAGAAAAGTTAAGACTGTTGTTACAATAGCAAAGTTGTATAGATCCAAATGTTGAAGAATGAAGAAATTTCTGACCAAAAAAAGATGCAGGTAACAGTAATGAAGATGCTTAGATGTGAATAGGAGAGGATGAATTGGTTACATGAATTAGGCACTTAGACACTAAGAAAAATAGCGATAGGCCAAAAAAAATTTAGGAATTAGCATTTAAGAAAACTTTAAAAGCATTACAGTTAAACGGCGAAATGGAAGAAGATTAGCATGTCAAGAACGAACTCTGACTCCTCTATGAAACGAAAAGGGGATAGACTATGACGATGATATTGTCAAAATTCCCTATACTTATTATTAAATAAAGTTTAGAATAAAAATTTTTAGTTTTAAATTTATTTAAATAATGTCATAGGTAATTTTTTTTTTAAATTTACATTATTTATGAACTATGCCGGACAAAAATTTAGTTTTTTTTTTTTTATTTTAAGAGTATACAGATATTAGAAATTTTTTTTAAATACTAATTTTTAAATCCTGTAGATATAAAATTTTTCAGTGAGGATTACAATGATTATCAGATCCTTAAGAATCTCATTTTATGTAACTTCACTGCAGATATCATTAAATTTAATAAGTAAATAAAAAATTACACTCTTTTTATACTAAGAAATAACTACTCTAAATATCGAAAAAGTGGAATTTAAAAGTTTTAAAAAGAAAATACAAAATAAATATTATAAAAATAGAAAAACTTTTCCTCTAAGTGAATTTATTAAAAAATATTAAACTTTTTTAAAAGAATTTTTTCACTTAATAAATACTTTATTACTTCTAAACATTTACTATAATGTCATCTTATTTGCTAATTATCCGTATGGTGTTTATACGAATTGTCCTCTGAAAAAAAAGGCATTATAATAACATTGTCACAATGCTGGCTGCAATTTTTAATCATATTTTTAATTTAAAATATATGCTTTCCACCTGAAAAATTAATACTTTAATGTCTTGCCCCTGTACATCATACTTTTCCTTTAACAATAGAGTCGTGCCAAGTCATCTATCTAACTCCTTTCAGGGGCAAATTTTTGAATTGAAATAACGTGACTACAGTTTATATATATATATTCTCGAGATTAAGGAAAAACAGACAGATGAACAGGTTTTGCAGTAATTTTCTTCT
Organism: Centruroides sculpturatus; assembly: GCF_000671375.1. NCBI lineage: Eukaryota > Metazoa > Arthropoda > Arachnida > Scorpiones > Buthidae > Centruroides > Centruroides sculpturatus. Next base: position 265,047 of record NW_019385409.1, read on the forward strand.
AAATATAGGAAATAAACAATGTTTATTTGTAGATACATTTCTAGATTTAATAATTTTTAATTTGTACATAATTGTGTACACACGTATATGACGGGAGTATTTGGACAGGGAAAAAAAACTACTATTTTAAGCAAAAATCCAATTATCCGGATATTTCTTATATATATAGACGGCTCGAGACATCAATTAATTCGGATAATTGAAGTTTTACTGTATATTTCGGCATACTTAAAAAGTGGTATACTTAAAAATTAAAACTTTTTCATTCAGTTAAAAGCTCGAAAATACCACTATTCGCAGGTAAAGGTATACTTACTTCAGTTAACGATTATCATATGTCACTTCATCTCTATCTTCTTTATATGTTCCTAATTATTTATTTACTCTTTCCTGCCTCTGGAGGCAAATAGAGTTTTTAATGGTACACATAGTAGATTTGGTCGAGTCCAAAATAGGGTGCAAACGGTGAGGAACGAAGCCATAATCGGCACAGATTATTCATCCAACAGAAAAACTCCTGCAATTTTTGACCACGGATCCCCAGAGCGGTAGGACGATGCCTTAACCAACTCGGCCATTCGACCTTCTATCCTAATTATTATATTATCAATTTGAATTTTCACTTTGATAATTTTCGTAATTCACGAATATTTATTAACAGTTGTTGTAAGGATACAGATTCGAATAGATAAAAAATGACCTTACTATTTATCATTAGCAGTAAGAAGCGAATATCATTTCCCATCTCTTATCTATCCTGGTCGATCCCATTGTGATTTAGACCATCGTTAAGGGTCGATAATATACATAGCTTTAATTTGTATATGCACAGCATTAACAAATCAATCTTTGTTAATGATAATAGATACACTCGCAGACCATTTTAAACAATTAAATATATTTAATTATATTTTATTCACTTCGTATTTTGTTTATTGCTAGGAAGAGTAGGCCAGAAGAAATAATAGTTTATGTTTCACATCATAATGTAACAGTAGAAAAACGTATTTATACTATTAAATTAGTTTATTATACAAATAACATGTACACACAGTATATTTTGGTCACGGTATTTTATTCACTTCGTATTTTGTTTATTGCTAGGAAGAGTAGGCCAGAAGAAATAATAGTTTATGTTTCACATCATAATGTAACAGTACTCAAATATAGTTTTTTTGGTCCATTCTTCAAAAATAATATTACTTTATAGTAATATTATTTTTTCAGTTGTTATATCCGCAGTTTCTATTTATATAAATAGCAACTACAGATATACTGACATAATAAAGATCGTCGATATCATCGTGAAACTGCTACAAAAACTTTCAATATCACACAGAGAACCATTTTACAGAATATTGATATTACATCAATCGGGAAAACACTAAACAATATTTTCTTCAGAAATTTAAATAAAAGAGCATTACATTTATTTGAGAATAAGCTCCTATAAAGTTACTGTTATTCGATTTTCACACTATACACAAATACTACAGTATTAAAAATATATAAAAATTACAGTAAATTAAATTCTTTTTTTTTATTTGCAAGTCTAATATATAATCATATTCTATAAAACAATAAAAATAAATATTGTATATAGTTTTTGTGTAATTTTATGAAGCCCTATAACTACTTATTGTTTTGTAAGTAAAAAGATTTTAAAAAGAAGCATAAAAATGATAATTAGATAAGAATATCTTAAAGGTAAATTTTATAAAAATAGTATACACTATTTCAGTATATACTATTTTATAAAATTTAAAATTATTTTTAGTTTTCATGAATCGAATATAATCTAAAACTGAATTAAATTTTAAAAATTATATAATAATATCAACAAAAAATAAAATATTTATTGTATTGGATAAATTTGTATTTGTAGTTTATACCACTGTTAAATCTAGTGACGAAATAGCCTACAAAATAATTTATATATTGTATTATAGGCTCTTTTACTAAGAAAAATCATTTGTACACTACTAAAAATAGTACAAGTAAACAAGTTAAAGTTGCAAACTATTCATCTGGGAGCATGGGAGTAAATTACACTTAAATTGTAGGAACAGGATTCAAATCTCTCTTGAGACAGCTTCAGTTTTTCTTGAAGTTGTTTTTTAATAATAGACCAATAATGTGTTATAGGATCTACAAAAAATTTCGATAGAAATTTATGAATTTGAATTCCATGTTAAATAATTCACTTCTCTTAAAATTTTAATAAAATATTAGTACAGAAGTGATGTACAAAGTGTTAAAATATTTTGTACGATATCTTATATTTAGGAAACATAAAACAAGATATCTTTTTATTTCCAAATAAGTAAAATTTTAAATAATACAAATTTTCATAATATATAATCCTTTTACTAACAAAGATACATCTTTCATGTACTTAATTAGAAAATTATAGTTCTAGCCATCTTCAGTTGTTATAATCTTGTCATGATGCTATTATATACGAGTATAACAGTGTGAGTTAATTAACTACTAATGAGGAAAGATTTATATATCTTTGGTAAGATAAATTTATCTGTTATATCTTGAAAATTAATTAATTAAATCAGAATATTTTACCAGATGTAATTGAAATGCCACTTTGTTTTATCTCAAGGACTAGTTCTGTTTTTTTTCAATCCTCATTACATTTTGAATAAAATAAAAATATTTTCTCAGTAAACTTCTAAAAGTCTAGTCCAAATTGTTCAAAATAANTGCAACTAGTAAATACATTAATTAATATTTACATAAAACGCATATAAAAAAAGTTATTAATACGTCTCACAGTTAAATTTTAAAAAAATGTGTGCAATATTTCGTAACAAATTAATAATACCGTATAAAATTTTTAAAAAATTCGTATTATATTTACATATATTAACAGTGTTAGACCGATGGATGAGGTAGAGAGGTGACTGCCTCAAGCGCCAAATTGGAAAAGATACTCTAAGGACACATTTGTAAACTCGTTCGAGTTAAACGAGAATGACGTTATCGTTATTCTTACTTTCGCTGGACATTTTGACCGATTGGTTTACAATAAAATGGCTATTTCTAAAATCCAAGTTAAGAATGTTGTTAGTGTCTTCTTATCCGTAGTATTTTCTCAGATTGTTTTATTCGGGTTGTTATTTGTGTTATTCAGCATATATATTCTATATATACACACCGTATATGTATACAGTATACATGGATCTATATTATGAGCAAACGAGCAATTACTGGCCAGTCACCACTGTGCCTCAGGGCTAAATAGTCCTATGATAAGTAATTACATTAAATATATAAGGTTAAAAATAATGATTTAAATATGATATGTTACAAGAAATGTACGAAATTTTGCTTTATTTATTTTTTCTTTACTCTACAAAAATAAAGCAAAATTTAATGTCTGGAAGGCCCACAATAGTGTCTATTGATAGACGAAGGACGTAGAACGTTGTTCAAATTACCCATGAAAATTTTTTTAACTTGACACCGACTCCACCATGGATTTTCCAATGAGACAAGCTGACGACTTTACTGCATTAGTCATTCACTACATCCAGAAATATATCGAAAGATAAAAGAAAACTGTAGATAGAAAACGAATGAAAATAATCTAATGAATAAATGAATTTTGATACATTTTTGAGACTTTAGTTTGTTATTATACTTCACAAAAAATATTATAAACTTTTTTAATTTATAATGTAGAAAATGAATAATTTGTTATAAAGGAAAGACACATGAGAAATCATAATGAAAATACAAAATAAGATTACTTATCTGTTTTTTAAATGAAAAAGAATTTTTATTTATTTTTTGTAAAATTAATTTAATTTCTGTTGGGAGAAAACAGTGACAGATGAGTGAGGTGAATTTATTCATTAGTTAGAATTATTTTCTCTCAGTTAACATTACAATATATTAAATATAAAAAAAAGAAATTTAATTAAATATTAAACAGTATTAATTCGCCTCAGTATTAGTAATATTTACACAGAATTTATACAGATTTTGAAGGTAAAAATGTATAACATATTCAACAAGATTTTGATATATTAAAATAATTTAAAATAGAATTTAATAGATAGAATATGATAAATGAAATCCACTCAGTTCTATGCATATATTCAATATTATATATATATATCTTATTTCAAACATATTTTCACTGGTGTAATGATAGAGGAACATTACTCTTGTGTGTCTGATGTGACAAGATAAACAAAATAACAGTCGACATTATGACACGGCTGTAAACTATCCATTCACCAACTACTCCATTTTGAATGCCGTTATTTTGTACTTCAATATTTATCGATGATTAATATTGATTTGTCGAGAGTTGTTGTCAAAATAAGAAGATATATTTTACGACTTCTATAGAAACTCTTTACTTATCACATAAAAATAAATTTGTTAGTCATTAGTATCTAGGTCATCCTCTTTAATTCAACTTTGACAGATTGGCAAATCGGTGATGAACGGTATGATGGAGACAAGGATAAATGGATATCCCTGNTATAAAATATATAGTTAAACTAAGATCGCTATTAAAATAAATTAAAGAAAATATTATAGTATATGGTAGTTAATCCGACATCTATATGGCCAGAACGGTGCCGAATTATCGAAAATAATGGATTACCTGTCTGTCTTTCGTAGTTTCGTAAAATTCGATAATTTATATGAAAACTGGATGTTACAGATATTTATTTACTGTACATTTTCTATTAGCGCACGCTATTGTTCCTATTTGTTTACATATTGCTCTTTAATTAGTTTAAAAATAACAATATGCAAGACTGTATACTGCTAAGATTGGTTGAAAAACCCGCAAAACGTTAATGAATACGTTACAGCACAAAATAAATATTTAGAATGATTTATGTACATATTCTGTAATACACATAATTCTTAAAGCTACAGATGCTCTATGACAAAACCTGATTTTAGGTTTTCACTTTCTTACCGTTGGCCTGTGGAAAATAATAAAAATTACATGTGACACTCGTTACTGAACACAAAACACGTGTGGCTCTAACAAGACAATGCTCGTTCAGCACAATATACTATGTATAGTACTGTACGTATACAGTAGATATATTCAGTAGGCTATGTATAGTTTGCAGAATTACAATGCATAGAAGTTTGAGGCCTTTCTAACTATTCTTGAAACGACGTTGATAGAACTGCTTTATCCAATAACCTATAAAATTAGCCAGATTAAATTAGCCAGATTTTTCAAACTGTGCCAGATTACCAGAATTGACGAATGTCTACAGTATTACCAGCAAATAAAAATAACTTATGCACTTGTTAATTATCCTAAAAATTATACATTAAATAATTTTAAACAGATATTAATTATAGATTTTAAAACCCTATTTTTCAATAATTTAGATTCATGTATTAGCATTAAATTTATATTTGTATAATGAAGACGTATGTGAGTATCTAAATTAATATGTAACAGTGTATAATTATTACATTTCTAATCAATTTGATGATTAGATTTATAATTCATTTGATTATATTGTCAAAACATGTCAATATGATGATTACTATATTAATTAATTGATACTTTGATAAAATAGTTAATTAGTTTGAAACTGAAATAATTACATTTTTATTTTCATATACTAAACGTTTTTATTTTTCAATTTTTTATAATGCAATGTAAAGGGAGAAAATAGATTTTCTTTACTATTCAATATATTAATTTAATAATTCAGTCCACAAATCTATAGTTTTGTCTTTAAAATTCTATTTACATTACACTATTAATTTTACGATTCATTCACGAGTTATTACTGTTCTCTAATTTCTCAATTATATCTATAATTAAACCTAAAAATTTATCTGCACATTCGTTTACATTAATTATTTTAAAACGTATTCAATAAAATTATTTAATAATTCATTCCTATAAATCAGCGCTGTCCAACTTATCATAGCCCGCGGGCCATATTTTCTTCACCAAACATTTCGGGGGCTAAGAAGGTTGGTGATGGCTAATTGGTCGGCCGGGAATCACGCCACATGACATTTGCATAGTGCTACGGTTCAGTAAGCACTAATTGGTCAGCGANTAAAATAAATGTAATGTTATGGAGGGAAAGTAATAATTTTAACAGTGGTTACCGTAAAATTTTAAAAATTATGTATTCTTGTGATGAAAAATAACTCTAATAAATAAGAACTAGAGATCAGAAAGAAACTAATAAAGACATTGAAGAAATTTTTATTGCGTTTTGTATTTAAACTATTATTTTTTATAACATTTGTTATAAGGAATTTTAATTGAATTGTCCAATATTTGTTTGGAATGCCAATTCAAACAAATATTGGACAATTCAATTACTATTATAATATTATGAATTACATAAAATTCCCTTAGATTTTAATTTACTCTTCTATGCTTTATACTCAGTGTGCATCAACACCAACACTTTGTATTCTTTTTTGTACTCACTCGTTCACTGTGTCATTTCATATTGCTTTTATTTCTACTTCTGGAGAAATTCTCCAATGTCAGTGTTTTTCTGCACATATTTTTCACTTGGAGAAGATTATTTCAAAAACAAATCGTAATAAGATGCCAAAAGGGAATTGTTAGCAACTGTTACGGTTAATTTATATTTTGGACCTTTTTTTTCCGTCTATTTCAAGTCTTTCGTTCATTCTTTAACCCTATTCTATATTTTTGCTGATTAAACTTTAATGTTAAATTGTTTTATTATTTAAAAAAATTAATATGTAAATTTATATGTTAATATATTTCTTTAAAATCGTAGATCGAAATTATTATATCATATCAAATTTATTAAGAACAGAACAATAAACAGTATCACTTCTGTGGCGCCGACAGCATCTATTTCAGGAGGTGCATTGGTGCACAATGCACGATTAACTGAGCGAAATAATTGAAATTAATTACTGCCGCATTAATTATGTAAAGTTAACGACACTTTGCAATTCTCATTATATTCTATTGTTTTTCTCCCATTTACACATTTTTTGTGCACTTTGCTCTCGCTCGCGGCTACCTTATATCACTTATACCAGTGGTTCTCAATCTTTTTTGTTGATGTACCCCTTTAGCCCATTAGTTGTTTCTAAAGTACCCCTTATATTTTTGTATGTAAATTTTATAATTACTGCGTTAGATGTATACAGCCCTTATAACTGAGCACCATAAAAAACTGACTAAATAACTATAACTAAAAGTGAATTACTTATTTCACGTAAATAATAATAAATTTAATCCGGTACATACATTTATTTATTATTATTTGGCAAGTATATTATATAAAATCACAGAAGTCATTTCAACACATGCATAAATTACATTTTTTAAAAATAAATAATTATAATTAACGATAAAGAAAATTTAAATTATTCTATAATAATTTCTAACAAAATTTAATGGGATATTTGTTGCNAAAAAAAATGTATTACTTAAAAATAATGGAAAATATTGATCTAGAAAAAATTTATTTCTAATAAATAATATTAAATATTATTGTAAAAACAAAAAAAAAATAAAGTTAACGTTGTATTGTCGTTGTAACTCGAATCCTATTCATGTAAAACAAAAAATATCTAATGTTTCTCGAATTATTTACTATTAAAAAAAAGGGGGGATCAAATTTACATATGAACATTTGTAATTCGGTATATTTTGTTGTTTCTTCAAATGATCGATTCAAAATGGCGTCAACACACTAGTATTCGATTTCAAAATCAATGTACTGTATGTTACATAATTCAAATTTTAAGTAATAGAAAATACTTTAAGTTTGAAAAAAATGTATTATAATAATAGCTTTTAAAGTAAATAAAACACTTCATATTGGCGATTGTATAAAATGTATTTATTTAGCATAATTTTAACAGTTTGAAGACCTAAGACATGGTCATGTTAACTCATTTTTTTTAAGTTTTATCCTAAAGTTTTCAATATTCTCTATATTTTAGGACAAAATACAAATGATACTAGAGTTTGATAGGCCAGTCTATGTGAAGTTATGTGTCTGGATATTATATCTTCCTTATTTCTTTTTGGACATTCAACGATGTTCAATAAAAAAAAACTGAGTTAGCATGTTCTTGTCTTTAATTATACTTACAGAGTATTGATTAAAAATGAAACTTTAAATTTATTTTAATCGGTTTATTTTATAGATATAATTAATACAGAGACATATTTTAAGCAAATATACCAGATTAATATGAAATTTATTCGTGTATCGAATAGGAAATGTATTTATTATATTTATTCCAATGGCGGATCAAAAATGGACTTNACTAGGATATTTTAAAGCAAGTTTTTGTTATTTCTTGTTTCTTGTGTTAATAATTTACAGCAAATTAATTAACATACGCCATTTTATAATGAAAGTTAAATGTACCCCTTTGATTTACGCTCGAACCCTTAGGGGTACATGTACCCCCGGTTGAGAACCACTGACTTATACGAAACTAAATTTTACTTTTTCCTGTTTTGACTGTTCACTCTAAAATAAAAATTTTAACTTCGTTTCGTTATGCTTCGTATATCAACAAGATTTTTTTCCTTTTAATTTTTGTGTTCTATAAGTACTAATATTTATATTTTAAAATTATTGCTATTTTGTGTTTTGTTCTTTTTAACTCTTTCTCTGTTTGAGGTGCTTGACTGATTTGTCAACAGGTCATACCAGAAAGGCCGCCAAGGAATTTATTAAGTGCTAGAACAAGACTAATATGGCCCCCTCACCTATACATGACATATAAATTAATGTCATAATTTTACATTTATTAATTTCATTCAAACATAGTTGCAAATATATTAAAAAGAGGACAAAAGTACTTCTGTAAAAGTTAATAGAAACAATAACACACATTAGTATATAAACAATATAAATAATCAACGAATTTAATACTAGATTGATTACAGGTTCATAACAATTATTATAGTTGAGATGAATGGCATTTATATTCTGCTAAACACGGATGCTTTTCTAGCCTTTTTTCTGGCAAAATTGCAAATCACATCATCAAAATCAATCGCTTTTGCAAGATCAGACTCAATGCTGAGTCTTGCCAAATCTACCAGATGTCCCTGTGACATATTCGATTTTAGATAATTTTTTATCAGCATTAGTTAGCTGAATGAGCGCTGTGCAGAGGTAACAGTGGTAGGAACAGAATACGGAAGTAGACACGTATATTTGGAAAGAGTCCTTCCAGCTTGTATCTTTTCAAGCAATTCAGTAGCTCCAATGGACTCAGTTGATCATCTCCAAAATTTAATTTCATGTCAAATGACTTATTTTCATTACAAGATCTTCATTGATATCACGGAATATTGATCTGCCAGTAATTTTGATTTTTCTTTCAGTTTGTCTTTTTATCTTGAGAAATTGTTAGGTGCTTCCAGAGGAAGCTGAACGTCTCAGAAATGTTTAGTGCTGGATTGAAATGAACAGTCAGTCCGCCAATAATACTATCCAATATTACAAAGAATACAGATTCTGAAATATGCTTCCTCGGGGGATTCATTCATTTAATATTGTTTTGACAAATCTGCTTTTTCTGTCGCACTGTCATCATGGAACCACTTTCTTTTGAGTTTTGCTTCACCCAGAGTTCCAGAGAGTTTCACTTTTATTCACAAATTACAGTGGCGTGCCGTCTTTAGAAGCGGTGGATGCGCCGCTTCCCTCGTATTTTCTAAAAATAAATACATATTAATTTTAATTATATGAAAATAATCGCTCAATATTTTATTATAACCGCATTATGTGTCTTATTACAAATTTCTATACTACACGCGAAAAAAAATAACATTGCTATTGTATATTCGAATATTAGTGGCGGAGTGGAAGCTCTGTATCGTCAGCATCCAAAAAGCCATATTCGTGCATGCGCTTTACAGAGCACCAACCTCACGCGATTTAGCCAGTGGAAGCCTAGGACCTTGGATGGCTGCCACACGTATAACGCATCCAATTCTATCTGGGACCAGTTCCGGCTGTTAGCCGCCCGCCTGCAAGATATTTGGCCACCCTCGCCCGATTACGTGAAGCACGAGTAGATTTATAACTTAACCCAACCGATAAGAATTTACCTGTATATTTATATGAGTTTTCTATATATAGTTGACAGGAGTTTAAAAAAATCCGTTAAAATATTTGATATTTTTATTCCGCTCTCCGATTTTATATTACTCATGGATTTCAATGTTAAACCAGTGATATTACGATTTCGTATGTCCCATCTTAAAGGGGATGTAGAAAAAAACGTGTACAATTCTTGTATAATGTTAAAAAATTAACTGTTACTTTGGTAGCATAATTTACAGCTAAATTTAATGAATGAGAGAGATGCACGAGGTACAGAAAAATCTCCTGAATTTATTTTCCTTACATTTACGATTTATGTATCCGTTTGTCATAAAAATTTGTCTTCCACTTTTTCCCGAGACTACAAATATTCGAGTACAAAGTAACTGGTTTCGACTTATTTCTACTTAAGAAGTAGTTAAATAANAAACTACACGCAGCCTGGCACCAGCTCGTTGGTCAGGCGTGAACCCGCACTCAACTAGCATTACTCAATAGAATTTCTACCTTCATTAATCATAATATATAATTCTTCATATAACGCATATAACTGCTCTAGCTCTTACAGTCCATTTAAGAGAATTAAAACTATCGAACTTAAGTTCAGTCTGTTGGCAATTCTGTTGATTTGTGTTTATCCTATTCATTAATGCTAACGGGTTTAATACGAGTGTTGTGCGAATTATAATATAATATCTGTTATATCTTTCTAGGTCAGTTCTTTGGAAAACTTTGGTTGTCTCACATGAGTAACTTTCCTTTTGGATATTAATATTAATATAACACTTTATCCTTCTAATGAATGATGCATTCTCATTAATTAAGAATAAACAAAAACATTTACAAACAATAATTATCTAGTTAATGAAAATGTTAATTAAAAATGCTTAATTATACATTATATAAACTAAATTATTCCTATATTAAGTAAAATTCTAGTAAAGTTAAACTTATAGTATATANGCCGAGTAGTGGGACTGATTTCTTCGATATATAAGATGTAATAAAGACAGACATTTTTCCAGTTCAACAATAGTAACCGAAAAGTTGTAAATTTTGGAAATTTCCGTGCTCAACACCTGGTCCTAAAACGAATTAGTTAGAAAACAAACGATCGACAATCTATTAAGTAGAACTTATTTAGACTTTTACAGCTATGGTGAGGAACTTTTAAACGTGTCGCGTCTTTTGAGGTATATTAGTGAAGCGACAAAAGAGGCATTTGAAATTGACCGGTATCGGCACCCTCGGGATTTGGCAGCCCGCGTGCATGTACACACCGCACATCTAGCAGGACCGTCTCCGATTCCACTCGTAGGGAGCTATTTGACTAAGTGGTTAAGATTTAAAGAGTAAAGAATATTTTATGTTATTTTTATGTACGTTTCNAGAAGAAAATATTTTATAGTATAATTAAGTTAAAAAATTAGGCATAAAGTGAATATATTTATAATTTTACTAAAATTGGGAAAATTCATATATTTTTAAATAATTCAACACATTTTCAATTGAAAATTGTACTCGTTTCTATTCAAAAATAAACAAATACTTTAGAAAACATCAACAACTTGGCTTGTTTTAAACGTCATGTTGAAATTTATAACGAAATAAACCAGCAACGAGTTGCTCAACTTTCCCGGCAACATTTAAACTTTCGGTGGCTCCATCTGTTATCATATTTTCTTAAAAGCTTTTCAGATTTTTAATTATTATAAAATGGTAAAAAGGATTATTTTTGAGGGTAGGGATGAGTTTTATAAAAAAATTGTAAATGCTAATAACGAGTAAAATCGTCATTAAGTCTGACCCTACTGGAGATATACACGATCCCTATTATCTCCCCACCCCGTTGACCCTTAGTCACCAAAATTTAATATCATCGATTCCCCTAATACACAAATCTCCTTGCAAAATTTCAAATATTTTCGACAAAAAGCACAGGAATTATTAAGCTTCAAACAGGGTGAAGAAAATCGTACCATTCCCATATACAACAACATTCATACATACAGAAATTGCCCTCAAATTTTTTTTTTTTTTTTTTGCATTTCTCGACGTTTCAAGGTATCCAAGTACAAAGTGTAAAAATCTTTGGAGGTCATTTTTTTGACCGATCGCCATACTTTCACTCTATTATATATATAACAGTAAAGAAAGTAAAAGTGAATTAAATAAAACCTTTCCAAAATAAACTTTCAGATACAAGTTCATAAAGAAGATTCGAAATTATTAAAATATCAATAATTTTCAAACCTGTCACAGATTGAAAATTTGAAGCTTACAAAATAGAAAAACTATATATAGATTTTTTAATACTTATGGTTAGAATTTATGAGCTGCAGCTCATTGTTATTAGATTATGAAGTATTTCTTGGAGACAAATCTGAAGCTTGGGTAGAACTAGCGGAATCTACTTGGATTTCAAGTCAAAATCTCTTTTTTTTTTTTTCAATATGATCTTTTATTTCTTTTATTCCCTTTTTTATTGTTAATTCATCTTTCCTGTGGTCCTTTTCAGCAAATGATCTTTCTAGCTTTCTATTTAGAAGAAAAAAGTCAAAGTTTATCCTGGATGAACGTTTCTGATGGAAACTTCAGTTCTGAAAGATCAGATATATCAATCTGCGAAAGCCTTAGCCATTTCTAAAGTTTCGAAAATGAATTTCACAGATTATAATTGGTATTAATAAATCACAAATGTATGAGAATGTACGAGAAGAATTCGAATATCACTTAGACATTTAATGACTGATAAATGGTAAACAAATGATCCATACATTATGCATTTTTAGAAATTTGTAGTCCTATCTTTAACAATTTATTTTTAAAGTGCAAATTTTTTCTTTATATATTTTAAAAACTGAACGAAATAATCGCATTATATTATTTTCTTTCATTATATAATAATAATGTTATTAAAAATACATTATGGTCATTTAAACCTAAACCTAAAGAATTCTATTTGTGAAGATTACTTTAGAAATTTTTTGTTTGAAACAATTTACTTGATTAAAAATAAAACGATGGATATTTTCGTTATTGATCGTACAAACCAAGGAAGTGAAATCATCTGTTAAGAATATAAATGATCACTTCCTTTTGTTGAGATTGTTCACGAAATTACTGTAGCTAGACGTTTTTAGAGCTACAGCTACTAAAATTTCAAGCTTAAGTAGAAAAATTCTATTTATTCATGCAAGAATATATTAAAACTTTTTATATTAAAAGTTTTGCCTTAAAAATATAAGAATAGTTTATTAATAATTCCTCTTTTTTTTCTTTAGTATTGAAGATGTAAAGTATAAATTTTANAATAATTATCTTTTTACAGAAATATCAAGATTAAATTAGATGGTGTTTTCAATCTTTTTCTAATAATGGCACTTTCAACTTCGTAATTTTTTTTGCGACATTCCGGTTGAAAACCACTAAAATAAGAAGTAATAATTAACATAAATTTTAGTTTAAAATATAAATTATACTTGCCAATCTTATCTAGGAAAAACTGATTTTGGAATGCAAAAGCTGAGAAATGAAAACAATTTGTACAAAGATTGTAGACAAAAGTTGTAGCACTTTTAAATACTTATTCAATCTTCATTCTTTTCATCACAATAATAAGGTTTATAATATTGGCTTTACTACTAGATAGATTAGGCCTATTAGTAGTAAAAAGATAGAATATGGAGTAATAGTACATTGTGCTATACATAATTAGTATTAGGCCTATATAAAAAGTTAATTATCTGTATAAAAGAATTATGAAAATTAATAATTCCTTAGTCTGTAGCCTATAGATTTTGGCAAGTGACTTAGATTTAAAGAACTATCAAATCGACTTTCTCGTACCAAAGAGCAGAAGATCTCATAAACTATATCAGATTTTGAGACAAAATTTCTAAGGGCAATTTTCTAGGGGCAAAAATAAATTTTTCATAATTTAATCGGAAATTTAAAGCCTCTATTGAAATTCCTGTAGACAACGTTAAACTGAAAGAAAATGTTTACATTGGAAAGTGGACAATTTGTAAAAAAAAAAAAAACTGCCGTACAAGCGAACTTTGAACTTTTAGTATTGGTCATAAGTCTATGTTTGCAAAGACAATGCATTAAAGATTTGCATTAAAGACAATGTTATGTTATCTTAAAAAGGCAGAGATTTTTTTTTACCTCAGACTGACAATTGTTTTCAAATTCTCCGAATTCTTCTTCCCTTAGAATCTCTTGCTAATCTGCTTCCCGATAAGCGGAAGATTGTAAACTATGGTAAATATATTTTCCTTTTTTCAGTAATTTAATGAGATAGTTTAATACGCTGAAGCACATTACTAAAAAGAAAAACTAAATAAAGTTATTTGTTGATCTAACCCCGATACTAATTAGGCTATAAAATGCTGGAATGTAACTTTTGATTCATTAAATCATTAAATTTACAGTATGCAATTTTTAAAATCAATTTTACATAACTTTTCACTTGAGTTTACCGAATTCGTACAAAATTTAATATAAAAACTCTTCTGTATTTATATATATTTAACATAAACTTTTAATTAATTCTTATTTATGTAACTACTGCATATTATCTCCATATTGTCTTAATAGAAAAATAACAGAAAGATAAATTGAATTATATTTATTTTAATATTAACTTTATCAGGAATAGAAAACATAATTAAAACACAAATAAAATACAATAATTTACCATTTACTACAATATAAAATTATTTTTTGATAAGGTTAACTTCCTTGTTTATAACAATTAGATATACATTTGAATCCAAGTATCACATTCTTACATTATGAAAACATGGACATAGAAGAATCAATTAAGATATTGAAAAGCAAAAAAAAAAAAA
>NW_019385409.1:280953-285721 GCF_000671375.1 Centruroides sculpturatus
ATGGTAATGTAGTTTGAAAAATATATATATATATATATATATATATATTTATAATTTCTAAATCTTATAGGAAGTTATATAGATTAATAAGTTATAATCTTAATTTAAAAAAAAAATTTTAACAAAAAAAAAATGAAAATATTTTCTTCTAGTAATTTTATGATTTATGAAAGAGGTTTATGATTTATGATGTTGGATTTTTATGTAAAGAGACAAGAAAATACTTAAAAAATAAATTCAGATTTAATGGAAGAAAGAAAAAGAAAACAGAATAATTGATGAAAAAATATTATTTAAATTTAAAAAATATATATATATTAATTTAAATACTAATTAATAATTAAAACAAACGTCATGTAATAAGATTGAAATGTTTAAGAATAAATTTCTTTATCTATGGAAACTAATCAAATTTTTAGACAGTTAAAGTAAAAAATATTTAAATTAATTACATGAAATATTTTTGTGTCGTGTAAAAAAGAACATTTAATTTTGTATAACCGAATAAATTCATCTCTTGGTAATTTATTACTGTAATAGTAAAATTAGACTATTACACACTTGCGAAATAACTCTCCATTATAAATTATTCATCGTCAGAATTTAGATATGACAATTAACGTGATGAATACTAATTTTATATTGAAGAAGGTAAATAATATTGAATAGAATCTTAGTTATTCATTGAAGTAATGAACTTCATATAAAGATAATGAGATTTACAGTTGTGTTAGTCGTTTACAGTTATGCTAATACTTGATTTTTCTTAATTACTTTTGTGAAAAATGTTGAAATTTTCTGTTGAAAAATCATATTTACAATTTCTAAATAAGTTAAATTACTTTTTTTCTTTACGAAAAATATAAATAAAGTTAAAATAAATTAATTGAATTGTTGTAAGAAACTAATCAATAGCAGAAATTAAATAAATTTAGTTTTTTTTTTTTTTGCTCTTCTTATTTCAAGTACAATAGGAGACGATCAATATCGTGATACTGTAGAGTATTAAAGTTTAAGAATTATACTGTATTTCTTATGGAAAGCATATTGATAATATTGATTAGAATAACCAATTTTTCTCGAATTTTTTTTAAAAGTATCTTATTATTATTATTATTATAGAAACTTTAATTATAAATTTCCCATACTCTTTTTTATAAAATATAATATTTGTTTTACAGTATGTATAAAAACCTATTAACTTAATTATATATATATAGTGGTCGGATTGTCCACCAGGCACGTGAAACACAGGCCTAACGACCTCGAGACACCAGGCATTCTAAAAAATAAAGTAATCTGACCGTATAAGTCATAATTTATAAATAATTTTATACGTAAAATTAAGTGTTATTAGTTTATGTTGAGGTAAAATTATGTAAAGGAAGCCCCTATATACCGGGCCTGTGGCCTGAAAGCTCTTTATTTGCCACTGTTCTTGTCTTTAATCCACCACTATAGTTATTAAATTATACATACACACCTACACACACACACACACACACACACACTATATATATATATATATATATATATAAGTAGGTGTATGTGTAATTTAATAAGGAATATTTAAAAAGAACTGACAGCAAATATAAAAATATTTAATTTTCATCACTTCTAAGAGAGGTTTTTACTGATTTTTAAACTAAACATTTTGAATATTTGTATTTCTAAGTCAGACACTTTAATAAGATTTATTATATCATAATGTACATAATTGTGTATTATCAAATATACCTAAGCATCATTATTATTATTTAACTACGTTTAAACTTTATATGAGTCTATTTAATTATTAATAGAATTTAACTTAATCTCTAATAAGAGTTACAATAATGAATTAGTAATATTTACAATTTTATGATTTGAATTGGAAAGGATTTTTTAAAAATATTCTATTATCTTCTATATATTTTTTGGAAAAGTTTCAAGGTAAAGATTATTTAAGTAATGTAATAATAAAGATTTTGCATTTTTCTCCACTTAAAAATTTTTATTTCAAGGATTACTGATAATTTTTTTATTTTTTTATTTTTCAATTCTTTATTATAGCAAGAAATATTTCAAATCTTCTTTTGTATTTTTCAAAAAAAATAAAATAAATTTTACATTGTACCTTTAGTACAAAAGATAAATTTTTCAAAGTCCACTTAAAAAATTTAAGAACAAATTGGAAATATATTTTTAGGTATAAATTTAACAATTTTAAGTAATATTTTGTTATAATTTTTAATTTAATAGTTTATATATCTATTGTGTTTTCAATGTGTAATTTTTTCAAGGTGGTTCATCGAGGATCCACCAACAAAAATAAAAAAAATTAAAAAGAAATTCTAAAGATTTCGATTAATATATTTATCATATTTACGTAATTTAATTTTCGTAAAGTTGTAATAAAGATGAGAATTACTGAAGGTTCAAATTTCATTTACAGAAGTTTTTATCCCGTCTTTTACAGATCCAGATTTTCTTCTTGCACGTAATGATCGAAAATTCCATCATCCAACCCACTCAGCATCCCAACAGTTTCCTTTATCGACCAAAAGAGGGAGTTTGCGCTGTAGGGACATGGTTCAGTATCCACTGTTTCATTTCTCCTAGGCAGCTGTAACCTTTTGAAGCTTTGAAAAGCTTCCTGTCTCTCACCGTTATGGGAGAATATGTTTAAGAAAGCAATGACATGCTATGAGGGAAAAACTCATTCAGTAGTTTTACATCCGACTTGGAATAACTTTATAGCAAACAACACCGCGGACATGGTGCAGAAAATCATGTTTAATGTTGTTTGTTACCCTGTATCGTTGCGGGGTGCGACAACTCTAAGGAACATCGACAGTGACTTGCCAGGATTTTGTTGAATCGTTTATTTTAATCTTTTTTTTTCTTTTGTTTTTAGTTTTAACAAGTGCCAATCTTTTATTACAGAAAAACAAGGTAAGTTTTTTAACCTCTTAAATGTTTTTTTTTTTAATTATAAAATTTAAATGGATGAAACAGCATACTGAATGTCCAGATCAAATATGTTTTGAGGTGAATTCTTTAACTTAAATGTTTTTTTTTTTAATTAAAACGTCCTGAAAATTTAATTCTTATACTATTTTCATTCATTTCAGATGAGAATTTATCGTTTTCGAATTATTATGGGAATAACATTATTATGTGCAATATTAACCATCATTTATTTCATTATCAATCAAGTAATTAACATATAATATATAATATTTATTTATATTTATCAAATGAATATTATAATATTCATTTGATATTATAGTATATTATATTATAATATAATATAAAATTTGCTCTTCAATATTGTTAATATTGAAGAGCAAATTTTACTTAGAATTATTTAAATTTATTAAAATGCTAGAAAAACAAATATACTTACCGGTACTAATGCTTAATAATGAAAATGCATATACAAAATGAAAAACAAAGCACAAAATAATTCCGCGTATTCTTAATACGCTCTTTTTACACTATAGAAATGCAATTAAATCCAAAGATTATACAAATTTTCACTGTGGTATGACTGACTGTCCTTCCTTAATCTCAAGAACAGAGTTAGATGAAAGTCAAGACCAGATATGGAAAGCTTAGAAGAAGGAGACCCGATTAACTATATATGAACTTCAAGTCTAGACCGGAAGTCACGTTATTTTAATTCAAAAATTATTCCCTGAAAGAAGTTAGATAGGAGTTGATTGGTACGACTCTATCGCTAGCAGGAAAAGTATAATATACAGGAGCAAGCCACTACTAATTTGAGGTGGAGAACATATAATTTAAATTAAATGAATTAAAGATATGTTTAAAAATTGCATCTCGGTTTTATGACGATGTCACAATAAATAGTTGCGTGTAATAATTTTTCAATTAGCTGTTCTGGCTTTGTTATCTAAATATTTAAATGTGAATGTTTGTTTGTTTGTTCGTTATTCATGTCTAGGCCGTTCGACCAATTGCTACGAAACTCAGAAGCTACGTTCAAATACTTCTAACTTAGATCATGTCGTATATCTCACCCAAAAATCGATTGCATTTCTNTTTTATTTTTTATTATTTTTTTTTTATTCTCGGTAGTATCAAGTTTATACTCCGAACAATTCATTCAGTGAAAATTTATCTTGTCTCAGCATATAAAACAAGCTAAAGTAAAAATACAATTTACTTATAAAGAGTACATGCGTGCGGGAATTATAATGATAAAAGATCATATAATGGAGGAGTTCCGTAGAAAATGCTTTTACCCTTTCCGATTTCTATCAGAGAAAAATATAAAAAAAAAAATCTGACAAAAAAAAAACACATCATAGCGAATCACTGATTGACACAATGTTCGTTTTCAATCAATAAACATGTCATAACTTGTTATTGAAAAGCGTGCCGCTATCGTCGAGATGTTAAAGATTAAAAAAAAAATAAAAAATACTTGTAAAATAGTAGAAACTTAATATATTTATCGCGTATATGATACTCAATAATCTTAAAACTGAAGAATAAGTGTAGTGGAAGACAGCTTAGAAGAATTATCGATTGATGGTGTTGCGGTTCCTGTTGATGCTGTTATGCGTTTGGATAATGCAGAATAGCGACAAAATCATTTTCTATATTAAAAATTATAACTTATTTGATATTTAAAAAAATTATACTAATAAATATTCTCGATTTTATTTTGTTCTTTCTAAAAATGGATCTCTTCATCTCTTCCTCATCTCAGAAACTTATTTGAATTTCTCAATCGTCTTAGAATTAATGTAATATATAT
>NW_019385409.1:287699-298215 GCF_000671375.1 Centruroides sculpturatus
TGTATATTATTAATATATATATATATATATGATATATATATAAATAAAAAATATTCAAGGAAATTCAATACGGATTTAGTTGAAATTTTAAGTGTAAGATGCGAAGTGTAATGGGGCATTGGCTATTTCAGATGATAGAAACCCTGTGAGAGTTTAGTCTTATTCAGAAAGTTAAAAGGGTGTGAATAGCGATAAAGATTGATGTATCAAAATCGAGGTGAGAGACCGTTAAGTAAGAGTCGAAGAACTGATCCGATAAAAAACACGCGTTGCTATGAAAACGGGAGGAGACATATAAAGAAGTAATGTGACATTTTTATCTTGATAAATTTATTTAGATTTAATATAAATTTTATACAACTATGATATAAAAATTCTTTTAGAGTTCAGTTTCCTCGACGTTTGATTTACATTAATCGGTTAGATAAGTTCAAATGTTCATTAAGCGTAAAGATATAAACTAGTTTTCTTCTATCTAGCTGGTGAAGTTCCAATATTTTGGCTTGTTTCTTCTGTCTTTTTTCCTCTTATTATTATTATTATTATATATTAGTTCCACATAAATTCACAGACAACAACTTTTCGTTGAACTCTTACCGAATGATAATGTTCATAATTTTCTTTTAATTTCTGTAGCTTATCTGTTCATTCTCACTCGGTGAACAGATTTATATATTTCCAGAAATCTGTTAAAGTTTATCTGGAATTCCTAAAAAAACTGTAGTAGATTTCTAAGTGTTATGCAAAAAAATATATATATATAATTATGATAAATGATAGCACGTACTGTACAGTAATTATAATTGATCAATTAAATATTATAATCAAGAATTTTTTTATCATTTATCCATCTTCTTATTTCTTCGGATGAGATTTAATTCCAGGAAAAAAAATTATTATTATTTTTTTCTATATTTTATGTAATTTCAATAATTAATTTTTGTTAATATTTGAATTTTTGACATTTTTATAATAGTCTTGAGACTAAAATTGTTCGAAATTAAACTTTTCTACCGTAAAATCTTCGAGTTAATGTAATTATAAAGCATTAAATGCATTTTAAATATCTTAAATTCCACAAATAATTTAATAATTATAAACTGAAAGTGAATAATTAAAAATTATTCCTTTAATATAGTAATGCGATTTTTATTTATTTACATTTTATTTATCTTTAAAAAATTTGTTTGAATTTTTGATTTTCGGATATTAACGAAAATATTGATTTTGTAAAGAAAATCTTTTATAAATTCATTATTTATATTTATAATGTTTTTTTTATTATTATTATTTTAGAGTAATCGAATTCAAAAATCAATTCTAATTTTTCGAATAATTTATTATTGATATTAAGTAAATGTAACAGTAAACTTCTACGTTTTTTCTGATAGTTAAAACAGCATTTATTAATTTTAGAAAAATATAAATCATTAAATGGTAAGAAATAAGATAATAAAATGATAATATATAAAATAATATAATGTAATTTTTGACAATTCTTTACATATAAACATCCCTTTCTAAGCGTTACTTCTTCAAAAAATGGCTTACCAGTGGCCGAGTGGATAAAACTACTAAACACTGGTAGNATTTCCAATATTCATCACAAATTTTCTTATATTGCAAAACTTAATTAGTCATTAACATATGGCTAATCAAAATATAGGGCAAATTATTATTCAGAAAAAACAGTAGATAGGATCATTCTATCTCATTATGGTAAATAAATAAATAAATATTTTTTTATTAATAATTTTATATTTTAATATTATATAAACTTTTATTTATTTTAATGATAAAAACTGTAAAATGTAATAAATAAGGAAATTATTAGAGAAACTTGAAGCATAACTTCATTCATTTCTATACATTTCTGTGCATCAAACTGACCAAACTACATCAGCACTAAAAACTATAAAATAATTAATGGAAGATGAACTAAAAACTGTTATAATAAATAGTCTTTTATTGTTACATTAATTACTTTCATTAATTTGAGTTTTTATGTATTTTTATTTAAGTGGCTAGTAAAAATTGTTTGAATATGCTGATGTTAGTAAAGTTATTGTAATTTTTCCATGAAAAAACAGAAAAAAAAATGTAAATACGACATAATGTAAAGCTGAAATTTCTTACAATGTGTCCATTTTCTATTTAACTCAATTTTTCCCAAGTTTTTCTATTCTTACAACTATAGACTATTTAATGTACGTGTTTTTTATTTTAATAAACGAATGTATTAAAATGAATGTAAGTGTAAAATTTACATTGTGTCTATTCATCATTATCATTTTATGTTTCAGCATTTTGCTGTAGGGTCAATTTGGTAAAGCCTCTTCATCTTGTTCGATCTTTTTGCCACTCGTCCTCTGCCACCTCCACCCGGTCCACTCCTCCTTGGATTATTCTCTTCCTCCATCTCCTTCTTGGTCTTTCTCTTGGTCTTTTTCCATTCATCTGTCTTCCTCTCTACGATCATCTTTTCCTTTTCATCCTTTACACTTCACCAAACCTCTTCATACATTTCTGTATACTATATCCTTTATTTCAACCACATTCTCGTTCTTTTCTATATTACTTCGTTTCTAATTTTATCTCTTCGTTTCATTTCCATTGCACTCCTCAAAACTCCATACCCATTCCACATTTCCTCACTGTCCAAGTATGTGAACAAGTACTGTTTGTACTGTACGTAATATCTTTTATAGAATATTCTCTTGTACTGTACTTAACAAGTAACCTTCCTTCTCTATAGGTTACTTCCTAAAACTGATCTTCTACTCCGTTAAAATATAGATAAAGTATGAATTCTTTAAAAAGAAAATATAGTATGCCTATTATGTAACAGATTTTATAACTAATTTCTATATAAATATTTGTTAAAACATTTCTAATCTTGATTCAAATAAATGGCTTTTTTAAAATATAAATTTAAACTTTACCTTTATAATGAATTTTGTGTAAATATTTAATATATAAAGCTATTTTAATGCATATGTCTACTGTAGTGAGAAATTATCTAACGTGATTCTCACTGGCAACCTACAATTAATAAATCGCATCTTCTGAATTGAAATGCATTCTCTTATACAATGCGTCAAAGATATTCATGTGTGATTTAATGGCTAAGTTTGGCATATCTAAAATATGGCATTAAGTTGAGTAATCGTATCGATTTGCGCGATTTACTCGCTAAATTTACCACTTTCAGGCGAGAATCGAACTTTAAAAATCCGGCAACGAGTTGCTTAACTTTCCCGGAAACATTTTGTAACTACATCTGTTATAATATTTTAGTAAAAAGAACTTTTTATATTTTTAATTATTACAAAATGGCAACAAAAACTTATTTTTGGGTGTAGAGATGGGTTTTATAAAAAAAAAATTGTAAAAATGCTAATGACGAGTGAAATCGTCATTAAATCCAACCCGACTAAGACCCCCTTTATCTTCCCACCCTCTCAACCTTTAATTACCAAAATTTAACAGCATCAATCTCCCTTACACACAAATCTCCTTGCAAAATTTCAGAAATTTTCGACAAAAAACACAAGAGTTATTAAGCTTCAAAGAGGGTGAACAAAATCATCCCCCCAAACACATTAACATTTATACATACAGAAGAAATAAAACTCAAATTTGTCTGCATTTCTCGACGATTCAACGTGTTTCGAGTCCAAAAATGTAAAAAATTTGAGGAGGATCATTTTCTGATCGATCGTCATACCTTCCTTCTGTTATATATAACAGCCGGAAAAGTAAGAATTTCTAAATTATATTATTTTATTCTATAAAATTTCTATAAAAATAAGAGAGAAAAAGGCGTTTAAAAAACTTTGTTTTTCTCTCAAACTAGATAGATAAGAGATGACATTTAACGAAATTAGAACTCGCCATGATGTTTAGTAGCTTGCTTTTCGCTTCCTTATTTTTTAAATTTTATAGATTTTGACTGAATATTTTATTATTCATGAGTCTAAAGTTTGTATAGTTATCAATAAGTTATTTTGTCGATGTAGAAATACTGAAAATGGATGAAGTTTGACTCGTATTCAGCTGATCATTTATGAATGAACCTATCACTTCGTACATGTTCCAACGATTAAGGAGTAAATGAAACTAAATAGCACCAATATATCCAAAAATAAATAAATTAAATTATTATTTACGAAAAAGAAATGAGTATATGCATTTAATACCTGATACTTAATGCCTCATCATACCGTTTAAAGCCAGTGTTATGATAATGTAGAGGATATCAGGGTAAGAATGAGGTGTTCGGGTTTTATGGTAGCTTATGTCTTACGCGTGATCCTAGAGAGTAACTCTAAAAAACTTGGTCCTAGACATTCAAGGGGTTTAGGAGTTAATAGGAGAATGAAATCAGGGGAAGGGTGGAGTTTGGGGTTTTATGGTAGCCTTTATTTTCCGCGGGGTCATAGAGTAAGTACGAAAAATTTGGTGCAGATCGATCAAAGAGTTTGGAAATGTAAAGAGAACAAACAGAGAGACATTCTATTACATATATATATATATATTCAGGTACATTATCGTATATAATGTGTATATAGTTATACGTTATATATATACACACATTATATGGAATCAAATATGTATAAATATTGATACTTGTATTAAATATTATGATAATGTAAGTAATGCATTATTGTAATGTACAGTATGTGAATACCTTATAGTAAAAGCATAAGTTTTATATGTTTTTGCTTTCTACATTAGTATATTTATTGTTAGTTTCATTCCTTTTTGTAGCATGCTCAGGTTAGATATACTAAATAAACCAAAGAAAAAAATAATAAAGAACACAGNTAAATTTTATAAATTAGTATTAATTTAATCATTTTAAACAATGTAAAAAGTTTAATTCATTACAATAATTTATTCTTAATTATATTTAATGTATTATTCTCATTAATTTTTATTTTTATATTTTTCTAGCATCTTCATCATTAAGTGATGGATTAGGTTACGTTTAAAGTTTTATTTGAGTTATACTTTTTTTTATTTTTTAAAGTAAATTCGGTTGAAATTGCAAGAGTAGGGTTTTCTTCCTACGATAAATACACTTTATCACGATATCTCGTGAGGATATTTTTGTATCTAGCAGTCTAATTTACCTTCTGGAGATTTTTCATATTTTTCTTTTCTCAAAAATTTTATACTCTTAGTTATTAACTAAAAGTGGGGGTATATTTTGTTATTCCTTTATAATTTCTTAATTAAAAATGAGTCATTTTTTTAAAATATTAATTCTAGACGTTATGTAATTAGTCTAGACAGAAATAATTCAGAAAATAGCCGATTTTTATGAACAATAATTGGAAAAATATAATGTTATTGAGTGTCGAATTTACAGAGATTTCCCCCCCCCCTTTTCTTTTTTTGATTTTTCCATCTGTTCTTATTGGAGTGAAATAATTCATGAATTATTCTACTAAAGTAAACTCAAATTTAATTCTTTTTAGCTTTATTAATAGAGTTTTTATATTACAGTAAAACCTGTTTAAAGAGGAAAACGTCAGTAACTCTGTCTAGAATTTTTGTTTTATAAAGGTTACTTTTTTTTTTAAATTAATTCCTCTAGAAAATTGGGGAGAAATAGTAGTACTTTTTACTTTATTTTCTAGATAATGTACTATTATAGCAACGAAAAAAAAAATTACTAAATTGTGGTTATCCAAAAGTCCTCACTAATTATGATTTATAATTTAGCTACTGTTACACCGAAAAATTCCATTTTACTTAGGTAATGTTAAGTAGAGCCCATCAGTTGTGGTGAATAATACTTCTGGAAGATGGTCGTGGATTCTCGCCTCATCTACGAGGTGGAATGGAGTTTTTTTGGGGTTTCTTCTCTTGTCTAACACCTAAATTGGGGCCAGTTTTCCATAGAAGATCCTCCCGGTAGGTATAATCCTTGGAAGGTTTGCGTTGCCTAATCCCATCAAACCAAACCTGTGTTCTCGAAAAATTCTCCACTTCCGCGTAAGACAGGTTCTCGACTTATAATAGTATTTTGTATAGAAAATCGTCCGTACCGAGGTTTATTTTTGGTTTAAACCTGTTTACGGAGCCCGTTTTAGACAGGTTTTACTGTATTACTGAAATTTAGTTTAAAAAAAAATAATAATAATAATTTATATCTTGTTGAATTAATTTAATTTTAAGTAAATTTATAAGATAATTATAGGAAATTAAATTCTATATACTGACGAATTGGTAATTTCTACGACAAAATAATCAAAACTTCAATCGAAAATTGAATAATTTCTGCATGAATAGTATTCGATTATGTTCTTTAATGGAGTAAAGCAATTTACATTATTATAATAATTTATTTTATATTTTTTTTTAAAAAAAAGGAAGTAATATATTACTTAATTTGAAAATATAAAAATAAAGAGAATTTAAACATTTAAAAAATTGAATTTTTTACAATTATTATTTCTAATTTTAGATCTCATTAAAGATTTCCCCCTCCTTCCCTCTTTCTAATTTCTTCTCCTATAACTAGATTATGTTAACAGGTAGTTGTATAATGTTTTTACATTATACAACTACCTGTTGTGCATTTATATACACTATATTCTGTATTCGGAAGATATATTTAAGTAAATTAATTGAATTTTTCTTTTAGATAAACATCATTTATGTTTATTTATACACAGTTTAGATAGGAAAGAAAGTGTCTATGCAACGATTAAAGGGAGTCATGTACTATTCTAAATGACAGCTATGTTGCGGAAAACAATACTCAAGAGTCAATTTGTCTGTTCCTAGGGCCATCAAGAAAAACTTTTACTCATTTTTAGAAGGTATTTGGCTTGTTAGATGGGTGTTGGGTCTATTGATTCTCTAGTGGTTAACTTTTCCTTTCGTTTGCTAAGGAAATAGAGAAGTTATTTTATTTTCTGTTTTTGTTTTCTTTCTTCTGACTTGTTTACTGCATTCATTCCCGAATGTATCAATCATACTAATGCTAAACGTTCATTGAAACAGATATGAAGGCACTACACGTGATTAGAAAACGGTATTTTATGTAACAATTTGCTAAAATTATATTCGAGTTACAGTATATAAATGTATATACAAGCTATCTATTATACTAATGAAGACTTTGGGAGTAAATTTGTGGAATATTTTTGAATTTTTCGTCAATTTAGATATTGTTTTTTTTAAATACAAAATTTCTGTTTTTTTTTTTTAATTANCTACGAGGTGGAATGGAGTTTTTTTGGGGTTTCTTCTCTTGTCTAACACCTAAATTGGGGCCAGTTTTCCATAGAAGATCCTCCCGGTAGGTATAATCCTTGGAAGGTTTGCGTTGCCTAATCCCATCAAACCAAACCTGTGTTCTCGAAAAATTCTCCACTTCCGCGTAAGACAGGTTCTCGACTTATAATAGTATTTTGTATAGAAAATCGTCCGTACCGAGGTTTATTTTTGGTTTAAACCTATTTACGGAGCCCGTTTTAGACAGGTTTTACTGTATTACTGAAATTTAGTTTAAAAAAAAATAATAATAATAATTTATATCTTGTTGAATTAATTTAATTTTAAGTAAATTTATAAGATAATTATAGGAAATTAAATTCTATATACTGACGAATTGGTAATTTCTACGACAAAATAATCAAAACTTCAATCGAAAATTGAATAATTTCTGCATGAATAGTATTCGATTATGTTCTTTAATGGAGTAAAGCAATTTACATTATTATAATAATTTATTTTATATTTTTTTTTTAAAAAAAGGAAGTAATATATTACTTAATTTGAAAATATAAAAATAAAGAAAATTTAAACATTTAAAAAATTGAATTTTTTACAATTATTATTTCTAATTTTAGATCTCATTAAAGATTTCCCCTCCTTCCCTCTTTCTAATTTCTTCTCCTATAACTAGATTATGTTAACAGGTAGTTGTATAATGTTTTTACATTATACAACTACCTGTTGTGCATTTATATACACTATATTCTGTATTCGGAAGATATATTTAAGTAAATTAATTGAATTTTTCTTTTAGATAAACATCATTTATGTTTATTTATACACAGTTTAGATAGGAAAGAAAGTGTCTATGCAACGATTAAAGGGAGTCATGTACTATTCTAAATGACAGCTATGTTGCGGAAAACAATACTCAAGAGTCAATTTGTCTGTTCCTAGGGCCATCAAGAAAAACTTTTACTCATTTTTAGAAGGTATTTGGCTTGTTAGATGGGTGTTGGGTCTATTGATTCTCTAGTGGTTAACTTTTCCTTTCGTTTGCTAAGGAAATAGAGAAGTTATTTTATTTTCTGTTTTTGTTTTCTTTCTTCTGACTTGTTTACTGCATTCATTCCCGAATGTATCAATCATACTAATGCTAAACGTTCATTGAAACAGATATGAAGGCACTACACGTGATTAGAAAACGGTATTTTATGTAACAATTTGCTAAAATTATATTCGAGTTACAGTATATAAATGTATATACAAGCTATCTATTATACTAATGAAGATTTTGGGAGTGAATTTGTGGAATATTTTTGAATTTTTCGTCAATTTAGATATTGTTTTTTTTAAATACAAAATTTCTGTTTTTTTTTTTTAATTTAAAAAATAATAAAATGAATAAAACTTAATAAAATTTTATAGAAGAATAATATAACTTTACAATGCTATTAAAGTATTTTAAATTTTTATA
The DNA here is from genome assembly GCF_000671375.1 of Centruroides sculpturatus. Taxonomy (NCBI): domain Eukaryota; kingdom Metazoa; phylum Arthropoda; class Arachnida; order Scorpiones; family Buthidae; genus Centruroides; species Centruroides sculpturatus. The sequence continues at coordinate 296,410 of NW_019385409.1, forward strand.
TAATGATGATGATGATGATGATTGTTCAATACGATAAAAGTAGATAAAGTCACTGCATATATTATTACATACAGAAAACGTTATATTGAAATACAATTCCATATTTAAATATTTATTTTAAAGCTGAATTAAATAGGAAGAAGTTAAATATACAAAAATTAATTTCCTTCTAAATATTAAAAAAATAAATTATAAAATTACTTTAAAATATATATTTTATATATCTATTTAAAAACTCCTCACTTTAATCTTTCTTTTAGTGTTTAAATAAATTATATATCTCCATTTTATTGGTATAAAAATACCTCTTATATAAGATATTCAGTTATTAGACTTATTCGTCACGTAAATATTTTATGTAGAATAAAAGTTATTCACTTTCCTATCACCTGTGTTGGTTTTCTTAATCATACTTTATAAAAATGTTTCGCGAATTTGGCACATATTTTGATCTTTTAGGTCACAGAATCATTATTAATTTCATTCGAGTTATAAATAGATTAATCAACTCTACATGATTTTCTTTTACGTTTTCTCTTGTCTCTTTCTAAATTTTTAATACGACGTTTAACATATATTTATTGAATTTATTCTTACATCTAGTGCATATAAATATCACGTGAAAACATTTTTACTATGTTACTAAACATTTCCTTAAAATATATAAAATATTTAAATGTTTTTTAATGAGTTTTAATACTAGAAAAATTGAATTTTTACTCAAACTTTTATTAGTAAAAAGTTTTTTTTTTTCATTATTTAAAAATGTATTTAAAATAATTATAATTAAACTTTTAAATGAATACATTTTAAAACTTGTTAAATTAATATATTTTTAAACATTTAATTTTTAAGAAGTTTTATAAATTTTTTTATAACTTTAAATGGAATAAAAAGATGAAAAATATTTTGTTTACTGATATATTTATTATAAGAAACATATAAAAACTATTTTAAAATATAAAGATTTTTCTTGTTTAAAAAAGACTTTTTCTTTCTTACATTTCTTTCCATCAATAATATTTATCTTTATTCTTTGTCGTGGAGTCTGGAATTTATATGAACAAGTAGAATTGTGGATGTTTCTCAAATATTCTTTGTATGTATATATATATATACACACACACACCATTTTTTAAAGTTAAATTTAGATTTGGGATGAATGAGAAATGTGTTTTCTTGTATTCCTCCTTTGTAACATTTGCTGATAACACGAAAGCAAAAGGAAGGAAAGAAATTAGTTTGTATTCATGTAAACCAACTAATGGAGAAATTTTTATATTAAAATGTCTTTTTAGAAAAAAATATAAATAAATAAACAAACTTTTTATGAATAAACAAAGATTATTTTCTAACTATTTTAATATAATTAGTAGCTTCGTGATACTACTTCTTTGTTTTTTCCTCATTCAAAATTCATTGATGGAGGCTTAAATATAGAAACTTGTTTAAAACTTTGTTGTTGATCATAATCAATTTTATTTTATTTTACTTTATTTTTTCTTTTTATAAAATAATAAAATGTATTTAAAACTTTGTAAAATTGTAGAAAATTTTCTTCAAAATTTAAACAAGATTAAGCTGTTTAATCATCTTGTTTCTTTAAATAATAAGAAAACGAATTACAACTTCTCAAGAATGACTTTTAACTTAAGTATAATTAATATTTGTTACGTTATTAAATAATATACAAAATTAATATTAATAATATATATATATAATTAAGCATTTCTTAATTAATAATTAATTATTTATAGACGTTATCGAAGAAAGTACAGATCTTATTTAAATTAATTAATTAAATAT
>NW_019385409.1:298466-303317 GCF_000671375.1 Centruroides sculpturatus
AAAAAAATGGAGTAAAACTATCGATCACTTAAATAAATTTTAAATTTAAAAAAAATAATAATAATAAAAGTATTTTTTAAGAAAATCTATTTATTGTCGTAGCAATAACATTTTCATTTAACAAATTCACTCAATTCGATCGGTCTGGGTCCTACGAAATAAAATTATTCCTACACTTGAGTAGCACATGCGTACAATGATACAACCTCTGCAGCTTTATGCTGCATCGACGTAGATTTAAATGTAAGACAAAAGTATCGATAGAAATCTTTCATTTTCTTACTAAATACACAAATATATTGAATTTCGAACAATTTTTAGCATTTATTTGTTTGAAAAAGATCACTTTTAAGGCGCCAATTGTGTCATTTATCATGTAAGGTAGCACAGATTTTTAGAAACAGTGCCAAAAGTAGAAATAAATTCTCTACTTTCTATATATATTTATAAGTATAAAATTCGATAAATTTTTAATAAATTCGCTTAATAGTTTATTCCTTAAAAAATATATATATATCTAGATTAAATGATTTCTTAAAATGAAAGGTTAAAAGGGGGAGATTTTAAACACTTTAAAAGAGGAAAAGGTTGCATTTTAACGTGTTTTACATATACTTAAGCATTCTTAATTTTAAAATAAACGTCATTATATTTATATTATTCGTTAAATTCGTAAAATAAAATAAAAGATGGAGAAGAAGAGCGTGTAATATATTATTTCGTAAGCGTAATTTTTAAAGAGTGATGGTCGAGTATTATGTAAAAGTAAAAAAGAAATACCCATACGAAGCTTTGGCTTATTTCTAAAATGGCAAGTTTTCATGACCTGTATTATCTACAGAGTTGATCTGTTTCCCGGCAGCAGTTCTCTTCAAATAGATCGATAAACGAATGACACTCTATGTGGAGGAAGCCAAGAAAAGACTTCTTATAGACACACCGTAATGATGTCAAAAAATATTTTAAAAAATAATAAAATTTCAGAATATAATATGAATTATTATTCTTTTTTTTCTCCTTCAAACTAACTTGCTCGGTTTGTATAAACAAATTTAAATTGGAAAAGGTTGTAGCAATTTCTAGATGTTATATAATTATTAATAATATATATTTAAGTAAAATATTTATATATATTTTCTTTAGAAGTATTCGTAAAACTTTGTTTCCTCATATATTGACTTTTCTCACATATCCAGCTTTTCTTTGTTGACATAAGATTCCTTTTTTTTTTTTTATTTCCTGAAAAATATCCTTTGATGCAGCAGGATCAAAGTGATAAGTTATTGTAACAGTAATCGATCAATGCTACTGTTATTGCGTTACACTTTTGTATAACTTACAATTCAGTAATATTGATAAATAACTTAGGAAAATATTTGTGACGAAATAATTAAGATGATTTATTGCATCATACAATCTTTTAATTCTTCTCTCACATAAAAAAAACTACCTCATTTATCACATAGAATAAGATAGATGAACAATTTGTACTGATGTATTCATTTACAATATATTTTTTTTAATGTATTATTAATTATATTTAATTGTGTGCTTATTAAAGTTTATTATACATTAAAAATTGTTGAGAATTTTATAAAAGTTTTTCGAGTGTTTGCTTCATTAATCTCGATACTAATAATACTGATTGACATTTTAAGTTGGATAGGAGAATTATAGTTAATTGGTCCTCTAAATTAATTAAATATTCTTTATTCCTGATTAAGAAACTATAGATAAAGGGATTTTGAATATACNAAAGAGATCGATAAATCAATAAACTGTTCCTTTTTTTATATCCAATTTTCATTCCTAAATTCTATTTTAACTACATTTTAATTTGCACTTGTCACTGTTAACAATATTGCATTCCAATAGATTAAAAGGAAGAGCGATGCAATTTTCTAATCTTCTTTCAAAAATTAATTTAAAATTCATCACTGTTCGTTAATATCTACGTAGAAAATCGTTTTAATTCACCCGAGTAATTTGAACATTTTTTGCTTGTATTTATTTTAATAATATCAGTTTAAACTTCTTTTAAAATGAAATTAAAAATACATTAATTTTTTTATAGAATTTTGTTTGGTTTAAACTTGTCGAATATCTTCTTTCCAATGATGAATTGTTGAGAGATGATGATGATAAATTATTTTCCAATAACATTCAAATTATAATTACTATTCTACATTAAAAATTTTGTGGGTTATCTTAAAAACATACCGAGTTTCACTGTTATTTCCTATGTAATTTATCTTTTAAAACACAAGACAGTTGTATAAATGTAAGAGATAAGTAGAAATTCGCAGTTAAATCCTAGGATTTTGATAGTGTACTGTACATCATCAATTACTCTACATTCATCTTGGATTATATTTATGCTTGGAGCAAGAATATTAAACCCAATTTATTTGCAGTAGTCAGACACACCCAATGATTCGAAGCTTTCATCTATGTCAAGCTGTCTATTAAGATACGTGTTGACAGATCCATTCAGAAATTTCTCTATTATAATCATTATTCACACATATAAAGCTAACAACACGCGATGTAACATATGTCAATTAATTATGTATAAAGTAGATATTTTTATGAGTTGTTTTATGGAAATGAAGACACTTTAACACATTATTAAATTATCCTTTAGCTTAATGATCATTGTGTTAAAGTTTTTTAATACGTGAAAGCAGTTACATTGTGTGATTTATTATTTTCATGAGCAGAAGCAATATGTATATATTCATTAACCAGATTCTGTACGTAAATAGTTTATTGATAATTATAAAAAATAGTTGCAGGAAACGATTTTTAAAGTTATTTTATCAAAATTAATCGTTTAAGACATTTTTTTTTCTTTATTGCAATTGATGAAAAATGTAGTAACAAAGAAGCAGTTAAGCAACGATAAAAATAATAGAAAAATAATGGTACATTCCCCTCTTGAATGAACTTTATTATTTGCTTCGGATTACATCTCACTTCTTGAAAAATATCTACTGATATATCGATAAATATATTACACAACAGAGATTACTTCAACCTAATATACAGCAATTTATTTCTTTCTCTTCTTCTTATACACCAAACTAGATTTGTTAGAAGTTTCTAAAGATAATTGCTACATCAATAGAAAATTATTCGAATTGGTATAGGTTATTCAACCTTGATTATTGTCAAGTTTTTCTACTAGAAAAATATATATAGACTATAAGTTTTACATTTATATTGATATAAAATACTTTTTATCGATTTTACGTCTACATTCAGTAATATCAATATGGTTTAAGGGCATTTTAGACTTTTTTTCCTTCTTCTTCTTCTTCTTCCTCTTCCTTATTCTTTCCAAATTTTTAGTTTTTATTTTTTAGCTTATAGGCAAATGCTGTTTGCTTTTGAATTTATAGAATTTGAAAACTTATCTTATTTATTTTGTAATTTTAAGTATTAATTCTTTAAAATAAACAGAAATTTTTAAATATATTTATAGAAATGAAACGTATTAAATTATTAAATTTCTCTTTAATTATATACAGAAATTAATTTACTTTCAAATTATTTAATATTAATAATAATTTATATCGTTATAATGCTGTTATTGTAATTAAAATATAGATGAATAATTTAATAAGATTTATTTCTTTTTAATTTATTTATTATTAAACATTTTTACTTATTAAAAATTTATCGATCTAATTTTGACATATTTTACTTTAAATAAATTTGAAAATTGCACTTAAATGCTGTTAAAATTTTAACGAATTCTTTAAAATTTATTATTTAAACATCGGCTCGGTATTATCAAATAGATCTCTTGAATTCCCAAAAGTTATCAAAAGACATTAATAGAATTAATTCGTTTATTGTATACATTTCTTAACTCCCGCGAGATTATAATAATTTAGAAAATTAATTTAGACAATAGTAATTTTATCAATTTTCGCCATTACTTAATTATATTCATGGTTTATCCATTTATTTACAGGTATAAATAAGCAAGATGATTTCTGCAATGCCAGCTGTGGCCGTAAGGCGCGAAAGGAGGAAGAAAATGGCCAGAGCGGCCAGTTTGGCATCGAGCAGGCAGAGTAGTGTATCGTCATTATCACAAAGTCGGCCAGGTTCTCAGGCCAGAAGACCCACAACGCCCAGTATCAGTACCATCAGCAGCAGTTCTCAACCCAGTTATGTCAGCACCATAACATTACACAGGAGAACCCGCGATCCACACGAGATCGAAAAACAGAAACTGAAATTTTTAATGCGCATCGGAACCATTCTTATCGCTTCTGGCATCGTTTTGGTGTTTATAAGTGTGGCAATCAGCATACCAGGGACACAAAAGATCGGATTTGTTTTTATCGGTATAGGATGCGTACTTTGTCTTATCAAAGTTGTGTTCTCCACATCTCAAACACCTACAGTTAAAAAATTAGCCGCATCGAAGTCGGGTAGTGCAGCGTACATGCCACCAAGTACAGTAACCACACCGGCTTCGGAAGACAGCGAATTTACTAGTCTCCTATCGAGGAGACTTCCACTTTCTCCATCCCAAGAAACTAATTTGACTGTCCACACCACTCACACTTGTTCAACACCAATGAGCCTGAACAGTATTCCAGAAATGCAAATTCTTGTGACGGATGAACGCGAGAGGTACTAAATATTCTATAAATCCTCTTTCACTTTCACTTTTCTCTGTCTCTTATTTAAAAAAAAAAAAACCCAAAAATATAACAAAACAACAACGTTATAACCGTCTTCCAGTGTTATTTTAGGCTGGCAGACACATATAAAATAGAGTGTTGCATAATGCAACGATCCAAGCAATACTATTAATTATATATAAATATATAT
>NW_019385409.1:304706-307452 GCF_000671375.1 Centruroides sculpturatus
AAGTACAGGGTATATATATATATACATATATATATACATATGACAAAGAAAATCAAGATATTATAATAAATAATTTAAGAAAAAAATAATAATTGTTATAATGTCTGTAAAAATCACTTCTACCAATGTATCAAATCGTATCCGGATGGATGATTAGAGCGGGTGAATGTCACGGTTCCATACATAAATCGATTTTGGGTGATTAATGGCACAGGAATCGCGATGCGACTGCGCTAAGATCGATCGATCTTTAGTTAGCTGTTCCGCAGTATTCTGTTCGCATAAAGGTGATACTCGTTTAAGTTACTGATTGATTACCACTTCCAACACGCTGTCTGGCACTTAAACATGTTTCTTACGCGGGCATCTTTATAATTTTATTTAAAATTTATTTTAAAATACTTTTAAAAAAAATTTAATCCAATTCCTCACTTAACAAAAATTATAGCACGTCTATCTAAACACGTGATAATTTTATTACTGTAAATTTCTTTTAGGAAATGTTATTAGAAATTTAATTTAGTAACTATTTATCCTCCCCTTTTAAAAAAAAATATTATATATTTCTAAATTTTGCGTTTAGTAAAAATAAAATTCGTATTCCTCCTGAAAGCATAGTACAGATTCCCACACTATGGCGAGTTGAATAAGTAAACTGTATAGAGAAAGAAAATAGGTTCTTTGGAGAAATGCCAAACAAATCTTAAGCTTATCGATTTTAAAAGATGTTAGTAAGAACTACAATGAGAGATCTTTTCAGCGAATATATTTACATCAACATATGGCACGAATTCGTAGCTTAGTCTATATACAGTACTGTACAACTATGAACAATAAAACGAAAATTACATTCCGTCAATCCCGGTTATTGCACATAAATGTCACATCTATTCACTTTAGTAAATAATAAGTTATATTTAAACATGTGTTTACTAAGAAGAAAAAGAAAATGTGTATTTACAAAGAAAAATACATTATATAAAATGTTATTTTCCATTATAAACACTCCTTATACAAGTTTGCTTGTTAATAAAAAATGGAGGCGAATTTATGAAGTTTTTTTCTAAGCGTTACAAATTATTAATACACAAATTTTCACTAATAGATTATATGTAGCATATCGAACACACCCAGTTTGGAATGGTGGAAAAGTGACAGTATTATTATTAGCTTAGAAGAATAAGAAAAGTACTTGAATATTTTAGAGATGGAGAAAAGTATGTGTCACACGCCTACGTTTCTTCCTTCGTTACTACGTCTGAAATTCTGTTTTTCCTAATTTTAAATTGATTCTAATTCAATTTACGAGTATAAAACAAGTTTTGCCACGCTCGTGTGAATTTGATTTCTCATTGCCATATATCAGCATTACGAGAAAATGACATGTAAATTCTAATTTAAATCTCGACACACTGATTTAAAAAATAAATAAATAAATAATAATAATAATAGTAAAAACAACATTAAATTCTCTAGTGAATAATTTGTCATGATAATGTCTTATCTCTGTTACAGTTAATAAGATTTCTCGTTAAATCATGATGTCTTTTTATGATGTCTCTTGGAAAAAATTATCATAAAATGGAGTAATATGTATACTTTTGTAATGCTTCGTGAGATTTTAAAATATCCTTTACGATATATTAATTATAATAAACATATTTAAAGACATACCATTCATAATTTAGTCAGCGGAGTAAGAACAACTCGTTAACGGAGTTCATTTTTTTTTTTTACAAATAGTTGAACGAATTCTTCTTCAAAAAAACATCAAAAATATGTTTTTAACTCTAAAATTTTATATTTTTAGCCAAGAATATTGTATTTACCAATTTATTTTTCAGAAATTCCTATTAACTTAATGATTCGTGATACAGTAGGACTATATCTATTTGATTCCCCTAAATGGACTTCCATTATTCTCGATAAATCTTAAATGCAATTGACTTCATATTCTACAATTCTATATATAATAGAGTATTACGAGGAATTATATAATGATGGCATTATATTCTGATAAATAATCTTTTCCTGTACTACGTCCCTATTTCATTTTAGAACGGATACAAAAATCCGTACTTTAAATTATTTATTGATCTAACAAAGATTTTCTGTTATTAATGACATTAAGCACTAATTAGTAGTTATTATTTTGTTAAGGTTTCAATAGGTATTTGTTAAGATTACAATGATTTTTGTTAGTGAATAAATTTACTGATTTACAAACAGATTCTTAATGGAAACAGAACTTAAGTTAACTTAGAAAAGTTCTTTAGTAATTAAATTCAACTCGGTAAAGTCGAATGCCAAAGTAATTAATTGTAACTGTCAGTTCGATCTGTCTTCACATTGTTCACTTCAATCGTCCTTGTTACAATTAACCAGTTTATCATCTTGTCATAAGATAAAGCCAAGAGTGATTTTATACTTTTCAAATTAAAAAAATAAAAAAAATTATATATAATTTCTTTAATAATTGAAAAATATATTAAAATTTAAATTTTAAAAATCAACTTTTCAAATTTACAATTCAATTTTTATTTATTTTTTTTCAAAAGTAATTAATTTATAAACTTAATTTTTAATTTTAAAATGTATATAAATAATTTTTATTTTTTTTTAATTCATTTTTTAAAATTATTTTATTTTACTTTTTTTTTAATATAAATCTCTTCTTAATAATTAGATTTAAAAGTTTTTTAAATATTTATGAATTTAAAATTTAAGAATATTTTAAAAATAAAAT
>NW_019385409.1:307472-319992 GCF_000671375.1 Centruroides sculpturatus
TAATAAAAATATACCATTATATACTAATTTTTAAAATATATTTAACATATAAAAATTTAAAAGTATAAATTTTATATAGGCACGTATGTTTTATTAAACGGTAATGAATTGATAAAAATTACACTTAGCTAATGAAATGTGATCGATAATTAGAATAAACACTTAAATATACCTAAATAAACGCTATGGAAAATATACAAAGATCATTAATGTGCATGTTTAAAATATATTAATTACGTATTGAACATGGGCGATACATTAACGTAAGAGATGAATTATGCATTTTAAGGCGAATTCCTTTTATTAGAATAGTATACTCTATAACGTCATTTTGACGTCATTTTATAGTTCCTTATTACAAAAACACACAGAAACAACGTCAAACTGACGTAAAATGTGTACGCTCTTCTGATAAAACGAATGCACTTACACTTGCAAGTAGAATTGTTTGAATAATAAAATTCGTAATTTTTGAAGGTCTTCTTCTTTTTTTACTCTCTCTCTCTCTCTCTCTCTTGTTTTTTTAAATACCTGCTCTTCCAAAGCTGACCATAAGAGTTATGAGTCCCCTGACAAATTTCTATCCTGAGAACCTCTCTCTTTGCGAAATGAGTTTGAAAAATGCTATATCTCAACGTGTAATTAATAAAATGAAGATTAGAACAATAATTTCATTACGTTTTGGAGATGAATAAAACAAATAAATGCAACAAAATATAATATTTTCATTTAAAAAATTTTACTATATTTTTTCCCCTCATCATTCTCTACACCGTGGACTCTTATATGAGAACACTGGCTTTCGACACATGTTCTTAAATTCTCTTCCATCAGAATTTCCAATGGCTTCAAATTATAATTCTGATACTTTAAATTTTATTAAAGAAACAAGAAAAATGCTGCCTAAGAATACTATTAACTTTCTCATCCCCTTCAAAATTTAACAAAGAAAACTAGATTACAGAAGAAAAGAATTTTTCCCGTATCCTGTTTTAAATACAGTTTGGTTTCTTGCATGAATAAATCGAATTTAAATTAGAATAATATGTATTTAGCATAATCGGAAATCCTTGAACACTAAAAGAATAAAGTAAATCAATTGTCTTCTTATCTATCAGCCTGATAACGAAGATTGTTCGGATGTATATAGCATTGTTATCATCAAGTATAACGTTCAGAAAGAAAATATCTCAATGACTTTTCGAACAGAGAAACGTACTGCATTCATGATATAAATACAAAGTTAACTTGATCCTTCGGAAATTTATCAACTATTTTTTCTTACAAAAGCTATTCGATACATTTCCTAATGCCACAGCAATCATGTGTGAGTAGAAAAGGATCAAAGAATTTTCTATTATTTATAGAACCAATCTATTTTACTCGGATATAGTATTTGTATTGTCACATCTCTATCTAAATCTCTATGCAGTTTTAAGGGTAACAACAATAATAGTTCATCTACAGAAAAGGAATTTAAATATAAATTCGGTAAATCTTACATTACTAAATGCAAATCAATAATAAAGATTCTAATTAGATATTTTTATCTGCCACTAGAGAAAAATAGTGCGGATATCCGCATAGGCACTGATTTAACTACGTAACAATTATAATTGAAAAACTTGCTGATGCTGCCATCTAGTGACGAAAAAATAAACAATTGCCAATTATGGTAAAAACCTCACTAAGTCGAACTTCATTAAGTCGAATTTGTCGCACAGTATATAGGATTTCCCATATAATACTGTTTTGTTAAATAGAAATTATCGGTACTTTTAACTCGAACCCATTTTCTTTCAGCCTTTGATAAATCCGCGATCTTCATTTTTTAAAAAAAATATATTCCCCGTGAATACAGATGGTTAAGATAACAAGAATTACGGCTCCATGCCAGACATAACATTACTCTATTACAACCACGAATCGACATCTTTTTACTAATACAATATGTTACTGGCGTTCTGATTGAGACATAAGGGACACAACAATAGAAATAGAATCAACTCATATGATACCTCATCGCAAAACTCTCTAAAGAACTTTCTGTGGAAAACTGGCCCCTATTTAGACATTAGACAAGTAGAAAGAAACCACAGAAAACTCCAGTGAACAACCAATTGGTCAGGCACGAACTCTTAACCTAGTTGTTTTATCCGCTCGAACACTACCGGACCAGACATAATTTTATAAGTGATTCTATAATCAACCTTCCTAGAGACTATGCTATTTAAATTAGATGTTTTTGCTATTAGGAATGAGTAATTTGATTTTTGTCCAAAATGAAACCACTGAAAACTGTTTATACTGGACGAGAATTCATGCACTTTAGTATTAGATAATTCAGCCGATTGCACTATCCAGAAATTGCATAATTAATGTTAAAATATTCACTATTAAATTAATTAATGTATAGACTAACTGCACAAAATAGGAATTAAAAAAGAAAACTTTTTTGGAGTTTGATAAATTCCATTCCTAAAAATGGCGGCCAGGCGGAATAATCCGTGAATAAATTTTATTTACAAATTCTTCCGCCGCTTTATTTTTAATGTAATACGTAATATAGTTCGCTGTATTTTTAGTTCATTTTAGTAAAAATATTGGACATACTGATGATTTTATTTTTTCGAATTGAATAATAGGTCGATGATAACCGATAAAAACCAATCTTATTCCTACGACGGTCCGGAAAATTAGAGATAACTTCGATTACGATAGCTACATCAAATACCACAAATAACAATACAGGACACACAGTGAAAAATTCGGAGACAAGTGACTCATAAATGATATAAACATACACCAATAATGGGTTCGAAGTACGATTGAGCAAATAATTTTATATTATTAATAATGAAAAAAAAAATGACAGAATTTTTACTAATATTTACTAATTTAAATTAGCCTAATATTTATATAATTTTCATTGTTTCCAATTATTATTTCCATTCACATGTAATAAATAAAACTGCAATGAGAAATAAGTTTCCTTTGAATGTACTGTACATATGAATATAACTCATATAATTGACGAATCATTATATAAATGAGTTTATTGTGCTGTAAGATCTGTAATTAAATACATAATTATAAATGTTTCGGTAACTTGAATTGTGAAAACAGTTCTACTTGGTTTTACATATTGGTTTCAGCAGATACAAATAGTGAAATTGAGTAAAGTAACCATTTTTCAGTGGTTTCATTTTCACAAAATTCAAATTATTCAATTCTAATAGCAAAAATTTCCCATTAAAATAGCATAGTTTCTTTCAAGGTTAATTATAGAATAACTTGTAAAATGATATCTGGCCCACGAGTGCCCAAGTAAATAAAAGCACTAATACAAAATAAGAAAGAAAATCATTTAACATCCTGCTACAGAGTATAGAATATACCCAAAGTTAATTCGCTCATGTTAGGAACACATTGAATCAAGAGGGATGATGTTTGTTACACTATGGCCGCCATCTTAATAGCGGCCATATTGAATGCAACTCCGAAACTGTAAAAGGGAAGGGAGTTGTATGACACATCATTTAGGGTCAGAATTTCACAACGAATTGATTGCTAAACGATCTTTTGACCTACCTCAAGCGCTTACAGAATTATGGACGTTACATGATAAGCTCAATGTACATTCTTTGAGTACATTTTATATTCTGTAGCAGGTGACTTTCTTCCCCCTGTAGTTGCGGGTCTGCGCTTGACCAACAGGGTAGTCACGTGGAGTTTTCTGGATTTTCTTCACGTTCTAACGTCTTATAGGTGACAGTTTCTTATAGAAGTTCCTGACGGAAGGTATCCGCTTTAGCAGATTGCCAGATGTGTAGCATTTGTATATGATATCAAACCAAATCAAAATAATTTCTCTTTTATAATGTTTCGGGCGACACAGCCGGATGAACGAGAAGTTTAACGTGTCTACCTATCCTGGAATAAATATGGTCAGATCGAAAAACGATAGGAATTTTTAGGGGGTAGTCCGTCCCAGATGTGTTGGACCCGTTTTTTTTACCACCCATTTTCTCTCATTGTGAGCTTCGTCGAATTCACGATAAGTATAATTATTAATAAAATTGCTTTCTAGATGACATGTTAGCATTTTCTCTGATTTTAAGATTCTAACTTCAACAATAAGAGTCATAAATGTAGGACATGGAATATACGCCTGCGATTTTACTATCGAAAATACAACCTACAACCATTTTAAATCAACACGATTTAGAACACGTTAACATAAAGTTTTGTAAATTAAAATAAAAACGGTGATTTTATTATTTTAAATTTCAATAAAACCTTTCATATTGATAGCCTGCTCGGATTTCAAGCTAATGTATCTTATCTAATAAACATGATTGTTATTTTATTGATCTCTTCTTTTATTGAGATATGCGATTTATGTTTTAAAAGAATTATTAGCTATTTCATTTTATGCCGATATAAAGTGTTAAAGTATAATTGAATAATTCATGCCCTTTTTTCTGCTGAATAAGATGTGTCCATTTCTTAGTGTAATGCTTATTAGAGACATTTTCTGTCCTAACGAATTTCCACTGTGGCAAAAAGCTTAATTTTGAAGGTAGGAATGTGTTTTATAAAAAAAAATAAAAAAAATAAACTGTAAATGCTAATAACGAGTAAAATCGTCAATCCTCCTCGAGATATGACACACGACCCCATTATCTCCCCATCTCTTCGACCTTTAACCACCAAAATTTAATAGCATCAATCTTCCCAATACACGATCATCCTTGAAAATTTCAGAAATTTTCGACAACAAGAACAGGAGTTATTAAGTTTCAAAGAGAGAGATAGAACTTCATTAATTATACTCACTATCCATAATAATTTACATTTAAGCGTTTCAGTTCAATATAGAATCCTTAGTAGAGTTTATACACAAATATTTTTTTATATATTTAAATATGTACAACTTATATTTAGGTTCCAAAATCCAATAGATCTTTGGAGTTCCTGTCGGAACTTTAAGCGCAATACTTTAAGCCAGGGATATATAGTAAAATTTAAACATTTTTAGTAGCTTAACACTTATGTTAGGTATAGTATTTCTTACATCCTACAGATATCCAATGGTTTAACCATGCACAATTTATTAATCTTTGGATATTTGTTGGCTGTTATACTATACCTGACATAAAGGATTATAGAGTTAAAATAATATGAATACAGCTACCCTATTTACGGAAAGTACAGGGTTAAACGTTTTTATTAAAATACTTGTTCAATACATAATTTAATTAAAGATACGATTAAAAAAAATTTATAAAATTCTCTTTAAAATATGGAAATAACGAGGATTTTACAGTACAAGCTAAGATTCAGGAAACAATAAATATCTGGATACCTTTTCACATTAAAAACTGTAAAGATCAGTTATGTTATATCTCTACTATACGAAGAGCTAAAACTGGAAATATTGCCAATAAGATATTTTATAATTATATAAATTTGGCTAATATTTAAATGCCATGTAGAGTTACGCCTATCTAATTATATTATGTAATTATTTAATTACTTTAGATGTTGGTAGGTATTGGAGAATTTTCACTCGCATCACGTAATACGATTTAATGTATATAAAATTTTAATAGACGTGATATAAAATGTAATAAACGAGAAACTAATTTTAATCAATATTTTCATTTAAGCAATAAGATCACTCTTAGTAAATTGCATTAATATTTGTTTAATTAATGAAGAATTAAAGTTAATAATTTGTTAATGTTGATCGATCAATTATTAAGAAATATATAAAATTTTTATCTTAGAATGCTTATACAGTACTTACGTCTTAAGCTATAATTATAAATAATTTTTTTTATTGTTTATTGTTTAATATTACTTTAAATACCTTTAATACTATATAATTTGTCTATTGTGTATATAATTTTTCTCAATTTTTGTAATTATATATGCAATTTTAATATTATGTAAAGTTAATTAAATGATTGATTATTAAACGTGACGCAACGAGATATTAATATTATGAGATCGATCACAATCATGCTTATTACAAGCAGATCTGGTCCTCAGTAGGATCGATCAGCGTGGATAAGGAATGAAGAATACTGTACTTTATATTATTGAGCTTCTCTTTTTGATATTGGAAATAGGCAAAGAATAGTCAATTCTTTACAAATTTTAAATATTAAATCATAATTATTTTTACTGTGTTATATTCTTGTTATGCTTTTCGTAATGTACAGTACATCTCACAAGTTCTCAGTGGAAGAGTATCGAGGTATGTCTTTCATAAGTATTTCACTTAAGATTTTAGTTAAATCTGCACGAAATTAAACATATAACATTTTTAAAAGTAAATTTAAGCATTGCCATTTATTTAAGATAATATAATTAATATAATATGTTAAATAATTACGTTATTTGCATTCGTTATCCTGGGGCATGCTGGACTGTATCAATACCAAAAGATGTGATACTACGCCACTTATTAGCTGAAAATAAAATTAATATACGTATTTTATTATAGTAAATAATATATATATATTATTATACTAAATAAATTAAGAGAAATAAAATTGAAATAAAAAGAAATATCACAATTTTTACGATGCATAACCGACAGTAATAAAATGAATGAAATCTGATATAGATTCTATTTGATTTTCTATTGAATCCCAAATGCTATTAATAATATATATTACTTCAATTATTTTGATATTTTGCTTATACACAGTGGTTATAATTNCAGATGCAGTTTTTTTTTTCCTTTTTGCGGGAAATCGAACATATTTTTAGACCCATCTAAAAATTCTCTAATTAGTCCGGAAACAATGGGACCTAATTCTTGCATTCTGTGAAAACGGGTAAGGTTGACTGTAACGTAATAATCTTAATCTTAGTTATCGTTACTTTTGCCCGAGCAACGCCGGGCCTACCTGCTAGTATATATATAATTGGGTAGCAATTTGAAAAGACTGTAGATCTATAAATTCCCACCATCGTCCGTCCATCCGTCTGTCTATCCTTAATCTCGAGAAGATACATGAAAGTCAAGGCCAGATATGGAACGCTTAGGGGTAGAAGTCCCTGATTAACTATATACGAACTTCCGGTCTAGATCACGTGATTTCAATTCAAAAAGTTTCCCCTGAACGGAGTTACATAGATGACTGGCATGACTCTATTATGATGTACAGGGGCAAGCCACTACTAATTTGAGGTGGAGAACATATATTTTAAATTAAATAAATTAAAAATATGATTAAAAATTGTAGCCCGGCATTGTGACAATGTCATAATAATTTTTGTTCGTATAGCTTTCGTATTCGGAGTGTAATATTAATGACTCCACCACACGTAAAACAAATCTTTTGCCCACTCATGGACTTCATGATATTGTGTATCTAAAAAAAAATAATAAAAATATAAAATTTAATATTCTAAAATACCATAATTTAAGCTTATTTATAACTACTTACCTTCTGTTCTAAAGTCTCATCACTGACGAAAAGATAAAGGTTATAAATGATATCGTAAGGACGATAAGCCTTTAAAACATATATATAAATTTATTAATGTAGATTTAATAAATATTTCTATTGTTTAATTTATGAATAACTTATTTCTACTCACTTCGATCGAGAGATTCGAAAGATAAAATCCAAAAATGACAATAACTCCGACCATTGCTAAAGAAACATTGAAGAGAAAAAATCTTAATAAATCATGAGGTTCAGTAAAGAGTAATAAGTAAACTACCAGACATTGCTCGGGTATGAAAGCAATTATAGTAGTAGAAACTATAAAGCGAAAGTATCTATTTGTGTCCTTCATCATCTTCAATAAATATTTTTGACGTGTTTCGTAATGATTCAATACAAGATGTATATCTTTAGAGGATTCTGTTAACCAGAAATGATCTCTAATGCTCTTAAATCTCATTCCAACATTAGTACATATGATGACCCAGTAAACGAATATTGAATAAAACCCGCCGAAACTTACAGAACTCACAATTAATACAACTAAAGTACACATAAAATCAATTGCAGGTCTTTTAACAGTAACATAGTAAAATCGTCCTAGAAAATAACTTACTACTAAAAAAATTTGAGCCAGGAAAAAAGCGAAATACCACAAATAAAGAGCTATAAGTTGCCTTTTTAAAAGTCTTCGTACAAATGATTCGTTTTTAATTGAAGTTATCCTCCAATAAGAGGTCATACGTGATAAGAAATTATCAGTTCTACAACGGTTTGTAATTTGCACAAGAGCACAGGAATATAAACAAAATATTCCGAATATAAAATAGTAACCAAAAGCACCGTCACCTAATATAAGTGGTAAACTACATAGAGTTTCTGCATTGTTTTCTTTAAAGAAAGTTAAAGTAATGATTACGATACCAGATATTATCAAAGAAACACATAATATCTTTCTGTATATCTTCAGAAATTTTCCATCGTCTTCTCTGGAAACTATAACACCAAATAATAGAACGATCTTCCTGGTAGGTAGAAGTAAACACTCGAAATGATCACACGCAGAATCATTAAGTAATATTCTACGAAAGTAGCTTCTTAATGATCGAAACTTTATCAATTTCATTTTCATCATACTTACTTTACATGTTTACTAATTCTTAGAAAGTTCTAAAACATCATACGTGTAAAATATATACACTTATATAACTGTTTTTAATGGCGATTTCCGCATTTAACGATAAACTTATAATAATGGTAGGTCATCTATAATTTCATATCAACATTATTGATTAAAAATTAATCAATAATGTTGAAAATATTGATTTTATTTTTAAAAAAACTCGATATAATTGGCTACCGATGAGTGTTATCGATAAAAAATTTATAATAAAGTAAAATTAATGCACAAGTGAAATTTATTATTGTATTTTATCAAAGAAAAGTGGTGATATATATCTATATATATAATCGAGACGAGTTGATAATAATAATAATAATAATAAGCGCAGAGCCCAAACGGCTAGGAGTTGAAAGTTGAAATTTGGTACACAGTTAGGGTACGTTACGAGAACGCACACTAAGAAGAGATTTTTCGAAATTCCTCCTCACGGGGGAGAGGGACAGGATTAAGGCTTAACACTTCCATCAACAACGGAAGTTTAAGTAACAATGGAAGTGTCAACAATGGAAGTGTTACGTAACAATGGAATTGTTAAGAGAAAGCGACTTCAAGATGCAGATGCAGTTTTTTTTTTCCTTTTTGCGGGAAATCGAACATATTTTTAGACCCATCTAAAAATTCTCTAATTAGTCCGGAAACAATGGGACCTAATTCTTGCATTCTGTGAAAACGGGTAAGGTTGACTGTAACGTAATAATCTTAATCTTAGTTATCGTTACTTTTGCCCGAGCAACGCCGGGCCTACCTGCTAGTATATATATAATTGGGTAGCAATTTGAAAAGACTGTAGATCTATAAATTCCCACCATCGTCCGTCCATCCGTCTGTCTATCCTTAATCTCGAGAAGATACATGAAAGTCAAGGCCAGATATGGAACGCTTAGGGGTAGAAGTCCCTGATTAACTATATACGAACTTCCGGTCTAGATCACGTGATTTCAATTCAAAAAGTTTCCCCTGAACGGAGTTACATAGATGACTGGCATGACTCTATTATGATGTACAGGGGCAAGCCACTACTAATTTGAGGTGGAGAACATATATTTTAAATTAAATAAATTAAAAATATGATTAAAAATTGTAGCCCGGCATTGTGACAATGTCATAATAATTTTTGTTCGTATAGCTTTCGTATTCGGAGTCAACTTCATGGGACCCTAAATGCTGGAATGTTAGATTCTCAGCACGTTGAAAGGTCCCTACCTCATTTATAATTTGCACAGGGCTGATGCAGGACATTTTTTGCTATATACAGTACCAATCCCATATATTTACGAAGCCTGTATTGAACATAGCTTATATAAATTAAGTATTTTAAAGTTTTAACATGTATATAAGCATATAACAATATTAATAAACAGTTAAAACTTGGACTAGAAATTATCTCCACTTTTCATTATCGTGATCTCTAACAACGTAATTAAATTTTCTTTCCGTTTTCTAAAATAAACATTTATAAATTTAATAAAATTAAAATAACATATAATAATAAGAAGAAGAATTAAGGATAAATTATTTTTGTATGATAATTTATGCGTTACCAAGGTTACACCAACCATCATTAATCGATTAATCATTAAAATTATCGATTATTTAGAAATGTTTTCATATTAATTTCAAGTCGATCACGATTTATAAATGTTCAGCAGGAAACAGGCAAGTTTCTATAAATACAACACTTGTATATATTATTTACATTTTTAATTTTATTCGAATATGTAAGCTATAGTAACGTTAATTAAATTTTCTAACAAATAGCATATTTAGCTTAATTTAAATTAATGATCATTATCATTACTACTACATTTGTTGCTAATTAGATTTAAGAGTTTCAAAACGTAACATTGATTATAATTATAATTTAATTTAGATTAATTTTTTCATAAATTAAATTTTGTATTAGGTTAAAAAAAAAATGCAATAATGTATTTATTGTCGTTCCTTAATATTAAAAAAAAGAAAATGATAATGGAGAATAAAATGAGGCTTAGATCAGTCACAAATGTGAAGAACTCTATAACTTATTGGGCTGCAATTTTCAAAAATTATAGATCTATAAATTTCCATTAGTGTCCATTGTCTGTGTGTCCTTCCTTAATCTCGAGAACGGAGATAGATAGATGAAAGCTTGAGCTTGTGGCTATGGTGGCTTGAAGCTTGAGCTATGTAAAGCTTGATTTAAAAAATATTTTGAATTAAATTAGTTCTAAAATTTTCTCTTGAACGTAATTAGATAGATGACCAGCATGGCTTCATTGTTAACAGGAAAAGAATGATGTACAGAGGCAAGACAAAGCATTGTGACGAATAATTGCAGCCCGGAATTGTTATGATGTCACAATAAATAATTAATATTGTGTTTTAGAATGCGTTTATTTTAATTTTATTCATATATTAGCTACAAGTACCCGCTTCACTGGGTTTTTATTTGTTCGTACAAAAGAAGTGCAGACGCAACCACCTTAGTGCACGATGGGAGACTTGTGGTTACTACCACACACAAACACCATTGATGTGCGATGTGTAGTTTTGGCTGCAGATTGAAATATAGGCACACACATGTCCATTTTTATATATATATATACAAGGCGAGGAATACAAAATCCTTAATTTTATAGATATTAGAACACCACAAGGAGGGTGATAAATGTCGTCCATTGATAGACATTAAGAACTCCATTTTAAACGATTTAGAATTATTTATGAGATAGATTACGTGACTTACCTCATTCTAATTTCACTATTAAAAATGCAGATGAGCTAATAAGTAAAATGGCTAATATAAATTTTAAATCATCATTTAGATTCTTAAGTCTTGACATTGTTTCAATGTGCCCGTCAATAAAAATGGAGCAAAATAGTTTAAAGAATTTAGTAGAAACGTGGTTAAAAAATCTAATAAACAATTGTTATTTTGATAACTATTTTAAACTCGGTAAAAAGAATTTTTAGGCAGATTGAAGGTATGAGTATGGCAACGATTATAGGTCCAAAGCTTGCTGAATTATCTATGTTAGATCTAGACCGAGCTAAAAAAATAAAAATAGTCATCAAAATCAGCTAACTCGTACTACGTACTCGTAACACTTCCATTCTTAACACTTTCATTGTTAACACTTCCATTGTTACACATTTTACAAGTCAACCGCTTTGAACCCCATATCTGTCACACCCTTATAGCTATCGAGACGCAACCATGATAGTGTACAGTACGATGGGAGACTTGGGGCTACTGCCACACACCGGCTTGTGAAAGACGAGAGACCAGAGACAGTGACCAGAATATGGCCCCAGATTTCTTTGCTTACCAAAATAATCATTGTCTTAAATCAATTTAGTATTGTTTAGTCTTTTATGTAAAAGAACGTTGAATCAGTTTTTAAACAAAAAAACAACACAAAATAATTACTTAGTCATTAACTACTTTATAATTGCTGAGAAATCATTATTGAAAGATACATAAACGTTTTTCAGCCTATTTTATAATCCATCTGCAGATACTACCATTTTAGAATATCCTGATTTTAGAATAGGATAACATATTCGAATGTTTACATTTAAATATATTTGAATTTAATCCATTAATACAAAGGTAAGGTGTAAAATCTGCTTCCGAAAAGATATACATAATATAAAGATGAAACGAAACAAATATCTATATTATATATATAAAAATGGACATGTATGTCCCTATATTTCACTTTTTCGCAAAAACTACACATCGCACGTGAATGGTGTTTGTATGTGGTAGTAGCCCCAAGTCTCCATTCGTGCATAGGGGTGGTTGCGTCTCGATAGCTATAAGGGTGCGGGAGATATGGGCTTGAAAGTGGTTGAAAGTGGCTTTCTATTTCGAATGTTTTGTTCG
>NW_019385409.1:320282-322129 GCF_000671375.1 Centruroides sculpturatus
CTAAAGGCTGGTATACACGGTAAGGAAATCCTCAAAGGATGTGCTTAACAGACGAAAAAAACTCGGATATAACTGGCTGGATCGAACATAGTAATTTACAAAACTTATTAAAATATCTCCCAACGTATAAAGAATTATTTTTATTTAAAAATGGATAGATAGAAAAAAAATCACGGTTAATCCTCAAAGGATTTCCTTACCGTGTATACCAGCCTTTAGAAAAACAGTCTTTTATATATATAAAAAAACTATATTACATACAAATGTACGAACAAATAAAAACCCAGCGAAGCGGGTCCTTGCAGCTAGTTATAAATAAAATTAAACAAACCACGAAATAAACTGTAAGCGATAAGATTAGAAGAAAATGAAGTATCTATGGGATTACCACGTGGAAACTCCTAATTTTCCTACCCACCAATGGCCGAATGAATAAAACCACTGAATGCTAGTCGTGGGTTTGCGCCTGTCCAACCGGCTAGCTACTTGGAGTTTTCTGGGTTTTTTTAGGTTTGTAACACCTAAATAAGGGCCAGTTTTCCATAGAAAGTCCTCCCTGGAGGCAAATGTACACGTTGCCGTAAACAAATAAACCAAACCAAACCTAGTTTCCTTCCAACTTTATGGTCTACAATTTATTTTATTTTATTTATATTATTTATTTCATTTTATCCATGTGTTATACTTATCCTTTAGGAAGTAGATATTATACCTTACTGTTGTATTTAATATATCAATATTATCAATAACGAGTAAAATCTTTATTTAAGTCTGATATGATAGCGTGACAGCCCTTTATCCCCTAGCTCCCTCGACCTTTAACCACCAAAATTTAATAGCGACAATGCTCCTTAAACACTAGCTATTATGCCAAATTTCGTTTCTTAATCTTTACCTCATACTGAAATATTAAACAGAATAGACACACACATTTACGGAATTTTTCCCCCGTTTCTTTTGACTTTTTCGAGTTTATAGAGGTCTCAAAGCATAGAGAGCATAAAACCCCATGTTTGACACTACTTCAATACTTCCTCTTCTTATGTATGTACTGTACATAACAGACAGGAAAATAAGACAAATCTCATAGAAATTCTTTACTTACAAGCTGCCGGTTATCATTGGATGTTAAACGGTTGTTTTAAAGATGTAAAATAGAATTAATACTGTATAACATATTTAATTAAAATAAGTATATTTTAATAATCATAACATCTTTAATTTCTTAATCTCGAACACATACAAAAATGTTTATTTATAACTGCTATAAATAAATTTAGCAACAAGTTACATAACTTTCCCGGCTGTTATGAGATTTTATTTTTAAAATAAACTTTACACTTTTAATTACAATATAATAAATAAAATTGTGTGTGGCACCATCTGTTATGAGATTTTGTTATTAAAACTTTCTATATTTTTAATTATTATCGAATGGCAAAAAGTTTTATTCTTGGGGTATTGGTCAGTTTTATAAAATACTAGCTTACCCGTCGCGCATTGCTGCGATCTCAGAAGAAATGAAATTCAAGCAAACTCGTTATGATAAAATTAAATTTTCATTTTATCATTTTTATTGAAACTTATTATTATTATTCGTTTTCATCGGGAAAACATTTCAAAGTGTCGTTTCAATTCTATTTATTTATTGGAGTGTTTGTGGATACACGATATTTTTTGTTTTTCCAACTGGTGCGTACACGAATAAATCGGAAGGTTTTCCGACGTGTGAGCTGGCCACATACAGTTGTCCATGCGAGAAGCACGGATTCTTCAAATTTAGCCCACACAGTTGCAGCGATTGTCAGAAGTGCGATATTCCCCATTTTTATATATATTTTTAAATC
>NW_019385409.1:322653-330653 GCF_000671375.1 Centruroides sculpturatus
AATCTTTTCTTGATTTTACTCACCAATTCGGTGCTTGCTTGCATTCTAGGATTTAAATTTATCTACGTAAAAAGAAGGAGTGGGGAAAGGAAGTGAAAGAAACAAACTTTTGAACTTTAACGATACGAAAGCCGTTAATGTGCAGATTACCTAGATAGTCTACAAATTACCTAGGTAATTTCAGAAATTGAACAATTTTCGCAGCTTTAACGGATCACCCTAGTTAATCTGCAGATTAGCTAGGTAATGTACACATTAACGGATTTCGAGCTTTAGCGGTAACATCGATACAAAATTCTTCACAGGAAATGGAAAAATTGCATTTAATTTTGGAATATTGTTTTCAAAGATTCTAAGCCCAATTGTGCTTTTTCTGTGGTCCAAATCTTATTCATTCCCGAAAAAACTCGTTCAGTAGCAGCATTGGTGCCTCTCGCATCAATTGGTGTCTTTTGCTCATTCCAAGTGTTTATTTTTACATACGATATCTCATCAAAAAGTTCCGTTTTTTGCTTATCAACATCGAATAAATCCATTTTATGACAAAATTTTGAAATGGTCAAAATTTTCTGTACAGTTTGCCAATTAAAATCATTTTTAAAACTTATCGACTTTTAAAATAATCAATGTCTTCAAAGTGAGATAAACGAAGATCTAAATACTGATAAGACACTAGATTTAAATAAATCTGTTCTAAACCAACCATTTTCTTCCAAATTTCTTAATTGATTGCGAACAATCAGTGGTAGATACTGCATGTCCAGTCTTTCTTTTAATTTAAATTTTAAATTTTCTATTTCTGTAACAGCTTCCATAATAGTAATATTATGACTTTTAATACTTGCCTTCAATACATGCATAATCATTGCTTAAAATACATAATCTATATAATTCTTTTAAAATATCAAGAGAATTCTGACACAGATAAATACATGATGTTCTGCGTACTTTATTATTTTCTAAATTTGTTCTGTGCAACAAATCAAATTATCGTTAGTTTTAATTTCGATAACAGAAGGATCCATTTCTATTCCATATTATGGAGTAAGATGGAGAGTTACAACGCTTCTAATAAACCAAATATAGAAGATAAATTAAAGAGAGAAGAAATTATTTTTTTATTCTTTGTTACATTTTTTTATGCTCTAATTTGTTTACTTTCTCTCTGCCTTTATATTCATATATTTCAAAATTATACAGAAACTAATATTATCTTAGTATTATTGTATATCCTCACTTATACTTGGCAGAACTTATTTAGTTTCGGTTATTATCTGTATTTTATAACATATTTAATTCTATTATCTCGTTCAATCTGTCATAAATTTAATTACATGACTAATTGGATAAACAATAAACATTCTCAATGTCATCTAAATTTGATACAGATTAGAAAATGTCGTAACGATTATTATACTTTGTGTGATATAATTGAAGAGATTAATAATGTTTTTGGAAAATCGTTGATTGTTTTATTTATTACTCAATTAGTTTTCCTCTTCGCTATTTTATATCTTCTGGTTTTTATGAATTGCCCCAATGATTTAAAAGTTTTAGTTGTAGTTTTGTCATCGGTTAACGTTATTTTGTTTCTTCTTCTGTCCGTTTTTGCTGCGGAAATACCTAAAAGTGTAAGTAATTTTCAATTAATTACTACTGTTATTTGTGTTAGTTATGGCTTTATTACATGGCTTCATAGGCGAATCGTTGTTCGGATGCTATCTATAAATCTTCGTTACGCTTCAACAGGTTTAAAGATGAATTATCGGTAAGTAATTATATTAGAAATTATAACTTTTTAACTCTATTTACTTTTATATATTCCATTCACCTTTAGTATAGCCCACTAATAACTGAGACCAACTACCAATGAAACCTGGTAGTTGGTCGCAAATTCATGCTTGACCATTGGACTGTCCATGTGAACTTTTCTGAATTTTTTCACGTGTCTAACAGCTAAGTAAAAGCCAGTTTCCCATAGAACAATCCTCCTGGATTAATACTTCTGTAATTAAGAATAATTTAACATTTCACTAAATAAATGTGCATTGGAAAATTTCAGCATTGCCCCTATACAAAAGTTTCATCTATTAATTACTGTTCTGAATTTAAATAAAATGATATTTAGTAGTTATAAATCACTTGCAAGTCCCGTAGTGATGAGTTTTGAAATTAAGTTAATCGGAGAAAAGTTTGGAGCCCGTAGTGATTCCTATCCATATAAATTAATTTTATGTTTATTAACAAAAATAAAATATTAAAAAGTAACTTTATTAATTAAGAAACATTCTACGTATTTCATTTATTCATTATATATACAATGTACGTGGAGGTTTGTTTAGCAAAAGAAGCCAGCCAAAAGAGGCCTGTCCTACTTCTGGGCCTAAGCTCTTAACGGGTCCTTGCTTATATAACACTCAAATTTCATGTGGAACTGACTGATAAACAGGAAAATTATATATATTATAGGCATATATAATTCTGGTGTGAAAGTTCAGTCGTTTGCCAAATTAAATGCAACGAACTTTATGATTTAAGCATGTATGTTAATAAATGATTCATATTATATATATATAAATTTAGATTTACATATTTCTATTCTTCTCTAACAGATTTATAAATTCATGAAAACAATTCACGGACCAATTATAGGATTATCCGGGTGTGGATTTTTCTTCATAACTTCTAATTCCATGTACTCGGTAAGAGACAAAATCAATAATTATCAATAAATATATTATATATAATGACAACATAATTATCTATAATTTCAGATTGCTGGAACTGTATTCTCTTATTTTATAATACTCGTTCAGTTTCACACCGCTATGCAGAAAAGTTGTAAAGTCGAATAATAAATTCGTATAAATGTCTATGTAAATGATAATCACAAATTATATTAGATAAATATTTAAATATACAAATAATCATTTTATTTATTTATACTTTTCTGCGCTATGAATTTTTTTTAAAGTTCTTCGTGTTTTAAAAAATGTCGATACAAAATTCTTCACAGGAAATGGAAAAATTGCATTTAATTTTGGAATATTGTTTTCAAAGATTCTAAGCCCAATTGGGCTTTTTCTGTGGTCCAAATCTTATTCATTCCCGAAAAAACTCGTTCAGTAGCAGCATTGGTGCCTCTCGCATCAATTGGTGTCTTTTGCTCATTCCAAGTGTTTATTTTTACATACGATATCTCATCAAAAAGTTCCGTTTTTTGCTTATCAACATCGAATAAATCCAATTTTATGACAAAATTTTGAAATGGTCAAAATTTTCTGTACAGTTTGCCAATTAAAATCATTTTTAAAACTTATCGACTTTTAAAATAATCAATGTCTTCAAAGTGAGATAAACGAAGATCTAAATACTGATAAGACACTAGATTTAAATAAATCTGTTCTAAACCAACCATTTTCTTCCAAATTTCTTAATTGATTGCGAACAATCAGTGGTAGATACTGCATGTCCAGTCTTTCTTTTAATTTAAATTTTAAATTTTCTATTTCTGTAACAGCTTCCATAATAGTAATATTATGGCTTTTAATACTTGCCTTCAATACATGCATTATCAAGTAGTAATATGGAATAATGCTGCTTGATTATGTATGAAATACAACCATACTTTTGAGCTATCATCTTCAAAGAAATTTTGCAAAACTCTTGAATAATTGTCAATAGATAAGAAATATGTTAGGTTCTCAAAAGTGACAAGTAAAACTTAAGAGAGACTAGTATAAAAGAGATGAAACAGTGACCTTTTATCACTGTAAGAGTTGGAGAAGCATATTTCATTTTTTATGCATTGCCCAATGCATAAAAAATGACAATTTTTTTATGCATTGCGCTTTGAGGGACAATTTTCAATGAGGAACCAACAACTTAAATGCGAGACGTCTGGTCACTTTAATGTAAGGGCATCTTTGATGCACGCTGATTGGTTTGTGTGCCACCAAAATTGTGCGCCACGAGCAACCCTCTCATGAAAAAATCTGAGCTGATCCGAACTCGAACCCCGAGCTTTATGGAACGGTAGTCTATACTTAGCTTACTTTCCACGAAGACGACTAATTAGCTCATTGTTATAGTAACAACGGATGGTTTGACACGTTCTTCAGGACTGAGCTGCCCAAAACCTAAGGTATTTAAATGGATAATAATGTTCTAATCGTGTAAATATCCGCTTAAAAATTTTTTGGATATTTTGTTATAATTTGTTGTAAACAGTGTAAACTAAGTTAGTTTCATTTTATTCGTTATAGGTTAAGTGGGTTCGGATTAGTTTCATTCAACTGTCTCCAAAAGTTTCTAACAAAAATATTAAGTAATAAATCTATATATACTATATAAAAGGATGTCTGTCTGTTGTCACTTCTAAACATTTTGACCGATCTGTCCTAAATTTTTTATACTTACTCTCTATTAACCTACGAAAAATATAGGCTACCAAAAAATCTTCCCTGATTTCATCCCCTTGACACTTCCTGATAAGTGTAGTAAGGATAACCAAACTTTTAATTATGTTTTTATTTTAGTGTTTATCATTACTATTCGCCTGGCATATTTTATGCTAGTAAGTTTATAAAAGTGAGTCTAAATTAATTTTACACTAAAATCACTTAATACGGGATTGCCTCTTTTGTCATCCGAACAGAAGATCGATAATCATCACTTTAGTTACGTTTCCGCAACAATGATGATTTATTTTTTTAAGATTATCTTTGTAAAAACAACAAATAAATTATCAAATTATTTCTGTATCACCCTTACAACTTTTCTACAATTTTTAGATTACGAAGTACTGTATTAAATTTTTAATTATCGTGTACAGTATATTTTGGATATTTCAATACCCTTCATCAATTTGGATTTTGTTTTTTCTGTTTTAAATGATATTTTAAAAGTGATTTTAACTTTTCCTTATACTATTTTTGCTATTTTCGATGATGAATTTAATATCCGTATTTAATATTTTAATTTCTTTTTGTAGTCTACTTTCTCTACTGTGGGATGTAGGAATTCTTTATTTAGTATTATTATTATTATTAATGTATAGTGCGTATTGGATTAATAAAGAAATCTATTGGTCAACTTTCAAATTAATTAAATAACTGTAGTTTTATAAATCTTTTGTCGTAGTAAATTAATAACTATTAAGAATATTACATAGAAAAATTAATTTTTTATAGTCCGTCTTGTCAAGATCATTTGTCGCATAATTCGTTGCAATTTACTTTGCAGATAAAATGATTGTTCTCGACATAGTAAATTACAGTGTTTGCATGTAGTTTCAGTCTTGCAATTCTTATTTCCGATCAGTTTACAGGCCTGTGAATTGGCCGAAAATATTTACTGTGATTGAAGTTATTGCTGGAAAAGAGCGAAAGTGTGTTTTTTATTTTATCGTCAAATCTCGCGTTATAAAAAGAAACTTTATGAGTTGGCTACTTTTGGGCTATTTTTTTTAGAAAATTTTTGGCTACAAACACTAAAAATAACTGGCAACGTTGATAAGCTTAAGGGGTCTGTAACGTACTGTACGTACGACTAAATATCCAGATGACACAACGGGCTGATTGGTCAGCTGAATGACGTCAATCTACTAAAATCGGAAATGTTGATCGATTAGCCTAATCTTTGTGTTGTTGTTGTTGTTTGTTGTTGTTGTGAGAGCGGGCAGACATTATAGTTATAGACATTTCATCTAAAACTTGATAAAAGGCACTTCTTTATAATTTCACTCTTGAATTTCACTCTATAAATAGCTTTTGTGTGTATTGACATTAATTGAAAATTCTGCAATAATTTTAACATTAAACTAAATTACGTGATATCAAAGATTTTAATGTTGAAACATTTTTAAACATCAAGAAATAACTTTTATTATCTGTTTTGTATTTTTTTATTTTTTAACCTTTTTAAGCTTTTTTGTACATTTACTATAATAAAATAATCAAAAACAACAAATGTAAATTGCAAATTAAGTTTTTTTTTACATTCTTTATTAGACAATACAGTATTTTTAACCATACAGAAAGTTGTATTTAATGTTTTATATATATTACAACCAGGGCTGTGGAGTCGCGTAAAGATCTACCGACTCCAACTCCGACTCCGACTCCGACTCCGACTAGGGGCGAAAGAGACCCGGAAATTATAGAAAAGTGTAAGAAATTATAGTTTTACCCAAAAAAAAGTTTATTTTCAAATATTTAAAAAGATCGTAATAACAATAATTGTGAAATTTACAAGCTAAAAATAATTAAAAATACAATATTTACAATACAAATAATCTAGAAGAGATGATGAATGATACAATAACCACGAAAGATACAGTTGAATCAGCAGTCATTTTATACTGCACGACGAAAATTCTTTAGGAAAACTCCATTGAAGATATTTGCAAGATTTCAGAAATGAATATTTCGCACTCTTCGGGCAACCTTATATTGTGAACATCAGCGAGAGTTTTTAATAGCAAACTATTTGCATGAATGTTATTTATTTCCTGCCTTAATTCCATATTTGTTTGTTTTAATTGAGCTATTTCACTTTTGATATCTTCCGTTTCTTCTTCTAAATGATTTATCCTTTCGTATATTTTTGTCCTGAATGTTGCGGCGTATTCGCGATTTTTTAAGGTTCTCCTACGCCGCTTGATTAAAACTTTCTCTTCTTCGTTGCACTGGTGAAGTTTAATGAGACTATTCAAAAGCGTCGTAGAGTACCTCGTTAGGTCCTCGTTTGAAAGAAGCTGTTCTCTATTATCTTGGTTGCTTTCCTGAAAGGAACAGAATGAATTTAGGACGACATCATTAATAAGAATAATAATTATTAATTTTTTTATTCTTATCTACGCGTAAACATTCATTCGTGAGCGACTGTTACCTCTACGATACATTTTTCTGCTGTCGACGTCATTCGTTTCACCAGTATATAGATATTTCGTTCAATTTAACGTTATCAAATACGAATACAAAGTATATTTTCAAATGAAATGGAATATATTATTCTTATTATTTTTGATAATTTTGCATTGATAATAGTTCCAGAACGTATCCCTTCTCTAGAACAGTTTAGTTTTAGAGAATGGATACTATTCGGTGCAATATCGAAGGATTTTATTTTTCACTAATTTAATTATAATGTGCTTTAATTAGTCTTTAAAGTAAGTGGATTGATGATTATTAAAATTTCGCATATTTTGATTTCACGCAATAATAATGCAGTGCAGTATATGGAAATAACTTTAGTTAAATAAAGACTAATCTAGGTTATCGTCATTTAAAGTACCAGTTGTTAAAAAAACTAAACGGAATGGCAGTCAATAAAATTAATATAAATCTCTAAATTAAGATGTGATCTCTTATATCAAAGTCTAACTTATAATATTTAATTGTCTCGACAGTTACTTCGCCATAATACGAACACAAATAAAATGAAACTTACCATTGAGGATCGAAGAGTGGCTTCTTTAACTTCTTGAACGGTCCGACTGTTTCTTCCTAGATACTGAGCGACTGTAAAAACCCGAGCTTTTATAGAAAAACGGTAAGTATTTGATAGGGTGTTTACGTGTGATGTCAAAATAATAAGAGAACAATGGGAAGGCACAAAAAGTAAATCCCCCTTAAGGCTATTTACTGGGAACTCATTATCCTTTTAATGATGTTGTTTGCTGATAACTCATTAGCCTTTTTCATGCATCGTTTAGTATTTGTAACTATTTATATATTTTAAACAATAAACAGTTGATAGTTCTAAAATTTATGCAAAACTAAAATAATTTTCTTAAAGTAGTCATAAGAATAAATAAAATAAAATGTATTTCAATGATTTTTCTTTTGGTACTTTCGTAATAAATTGAATTGGCGAGCGTGAAATAATTCTGCGAATTACGAACAAATTTGCATAAAAACATATTTACAAATATTATAATACCGATGTTTTCGAAATTTTATATCCAGAAATACATATAATAAAGCT
Source organism: Centruroides sculpturatus (assembly GCF_000671375.1). Classification (NCBI taxonomy): domain Eukaryota; kingdom Metazoa; phylum Arthropoda; class Arachnida; order Scorpiones; family Buthidae; genus Centruroides; species Centruroides sculpturatus. Next base: position 330,643 of record NW_019385409.1, read on the forward strand.
TAATTATTTCG
>NW_019385409.1:337304-343727 GCF_000671375.1 Centruroides sculpturatus
AATCTTTTCTTGATTTTACTCACCAATTCGGTGCTTGCTTGCATTCTAGGATTTAAATTTATCTACGTAAAAAGAAGGAGTGGGGAAAGGAAGTGAAAGAAACAAACTTTTGAACTTTAACGATACGAAAGCCGTTAATGTGCAGATTACCTAGATAGTCTACAAATTACCTAGGTAATTTCAGAAATTGAACAATTTTCGCAGCTTTAACGGATCACCCTAGTTAATCTGCAGATTAGCTAGGTAATGTACACATTAACGGATTTCGAGCTTTAGCGGTAACATCGATACAAAATTCTTCACAGGAAATGGAAAAATTGCATTTAATTTTGGAATATTGTTTTCAAAGATTCTAAGCCCAATTGTGCTTTTTCTGTGGTCCAAATCTTATTCATTCCCGAAAAAACTCGTTCAGTAGCAGCATTGGTGCCTCTCGCATCAATTGGTGTCTTTTGCTCATTCCAAGTGTTTATTTTTACATACGATATCTCATCAAAAAGTTCCATTTTTTGCTTATCAACATCGAATAAATCCATTTTATGACAAAATTTTGAAATGGTCAAAATTTTCTGTACAGTTTGCCAATTAAAATCGTTTTTAAAACTTATCGACTTTTAAAATAATCAATGTCTTCAAAGTGAGATAAACGAAGATCTAAATATTGGACACATTTTTGATAAAAATTATCGACACTAGATTTAAATAAAGCTGTTCTGGACCAACCATTTTCTTTCAAATTTCTTAATTGATTGCGTACAATCAGTGGTAGATACTGCATGTCCAGTCTTTCTTTTAATTTAAATTTTAAATTTTCTATTTCTGTAATAGCTTCTATAATAGTAATATTGTGAGGTCAGCCGATTAGAGTGAGGGTTTTTCGACAGCCGAGCGGTTCTTTCTGTCGTGTGGGCGCAGAATGACTTTCTGAGACAGGTTTACCATTTTTAACCCGTTTATTATATAACAAAAGATTCTCATAACGTTCTTCAAATTTTCAACGTAACACAGCTCGGGGAGCAAATTAAANATTTAACGTTATCAAATACGAATACAAAGTATATTTTCAAATGAAATGGAATATATTATTCTTATTATTTTTGATAATTTTGCATTGATAATAGTTCCAGAACGTATCCCTTCTCTAGAACAGTTTAGTTTTAGAGAATGGATACTATTCGGTGCAATATCGAAGGATTTTATTTTTCACTAATTTAATTATAATGTGCTTTAATTAGTCTTTAAAGTAAGTGGATTGATGATTATTAAAATTTCGCATATTTTGATTTCACGCAATAATAATGCAGTGCAGTATATGGAAATAACTTTAGTTAAATAAAGACTAATCTAGGTTATCGTCATTTAAAGTACCAGTTGTTAAAAAAACTAAACGGAATGGCAGTCAATAAAATTAATATAAATCTCTAAATTAAGATGTGATCTCTTATATCAAAGTCTAACTTATAATATTTAATTGTCTCGACAGTTACTTCGCCATAATACGAACACAAATAAAATGAAACTTACCATTGAGGATCGAAGAGTGGCTTCTTTAACTTCTTGAACGGTCCGACTGTTTCTTCCTAGATACTGAGCGACTGTAAAAACCCGAGCTTTTATAGAAAAACGGTAAGTATTTGATAGGGTGTTTACGTGTGATGTCAAAATAATAAGAGAACAATGGGAAGGCACAAAAAGTAAATCCCCCTTAAGGCTATTTACTGGGAACTCATTATCCTTTTAATGATGTTGTTTGCTGATAACTCATTAGCCTTTTTCATGCATCGTTTAGTATTTGTAACTATTTATATATTTTAAACAATAAACAGTTGATAGTTCTAAAATTTATGCAAAACTAAAATAATTTTCTTAAAGTAGTCATAAGAATAAATAAAATAAAATGTATTTCAATGATTTTTCTTTTGGTACTTTCGTAATAAATTGAATTGGCGAGCGTGAAATAATTCTGCGAATTACGAACAAATTTGCATAAAAACATATTTACAAATATTATAATACCGATGTTTTCGAAATTTTATATCCAGAAATACATATAATAAAGCTTAATTATTTCGGTGTTATCTGTCGATATTGGAAATTGAAACTCTGGTATTATCGAAAGTAGTTTTAAGTATATATTCCTCGTCTATTGATTCCCATTACAGTAATGACTACAAAAATGTAATATTTTACATTACTTCAAGAAGTTAACAGAAATGTTTACAGATATAAAAACGAAAGAAATGTGTTCCTCTTTTTAATTTAATAAATCTATTCAGCAAATTTCTAAGATATTGTGTCATTTTAATCATTTAAAAATGTTTTATTTAACAAAAAATTGGTAGAAATAAATTTGATTAAATCTAATAAATAATGACGTGCCGATAAATAGCTGTAATTAAATTCTTTTGAACGAATTATTTTCCATTGAAAGAAAGTTTAGAACGAGCCATAAATAAACAGATTTGAACGACCGATAAGAAAAACAAGATATAAAACATTTCTGGAAAACCTCTTAACGAGATAATTAACATTAACAACGCGTAAAATAGATATTGTAATTGGCTTAGTATTTCAATTTGCTTGCATTAAATTTGCTATAAAGAAAGAAAGAAACATCGAGATGAATTCTTATTGTATCTGTTCCACAAATGTTAAAAGTACTAAATGAATTTTTTCTATACCAAACTTATTTTTTGTGTATTTAGTGAAAAGAATAATCGTCAGATTATATATATAATTGGCCTGTGGCCCAAGGGTGACAGACTAATGGCGTTTTCGTTTGCTACCGTAGATGTATGCTTTGAACGTGTACGAATGGTCTGATTAACCGAATTTTATTGTTTTCTTCTATGACTTATTCTTAGCATTATCCAACTTATTTACTCAAAAATAACGAAAAAAACAAAAATACTATTTGCATTTCATAAGAACTTCTAATTCGAAGTACGCGAATACTTTAATTACGTAATATTGATTTTATTTTGTTTCTAAGATGTCTGAGAGAAAAATACTTTACATAGCAGTATAATTTTTACATGTCATAGTTAAAAAAAGTAATAACATTAAAGTTCGTTATATTCCAACAAACTTCAGTGTGTGCAAATACTTAATTCATTCCCGATACAGTCATATAGGCTATAAACACAAGAGAGTCCAACCCCAGCTCTTACTGTAACTTAATTTAAATTAAAGTACCCAGTACAAATCCTTATGATTATCAATTTAAATATATTTAACAAACTGTTAGAAATATCAGCGATAGCCAAAAATAATAAATTACAGTAGACCCTCCTATAACACCGTATAGGGGAACCGTATAAAACGGATAGTTCCGTGTTATATGAATTCCATGTTGTACGAGTCACTTAGATTTTACAAATACGTGAGCCGTTCCTGTGAACGGCTCACGTATTTGTAAAATCTAAGTGATTCGTAATGTATTGAATTCATATAACACGGAATTATCTACAATGTTATAGGGGGGTCTACTGTATCCGTTTGTTGCAATCATTCAATTTAAGCTGGAAAAACGATTAATTATTTTTGTCTGCTTACAGTATTTAATGATATCCATGATATATTATTAAAAGTTTGCTTTATTTACATAATTGAATGTTTATTAAAATTTAAACTTAACTGCTTTTAAAAATTTAATTCTGTATGATATATTCGGTAACACGGTGCTGCACATAAAGCAATTTTCGTAATAATAACGTGTTTCTTTTTTTATTTGTTTTCCTCCCCGTCATGTTTATTACTACAGTACATACAGCATAACGTCTAGTGCAGGCATGTCAAAGATACGACCCGCGGGCCATGACTGGCCCGCGACGTCAATTCAGTAATGCTTTTATTTTTTTATCTTTATACCAAAGAAAATGTGATATTTTATACAATGGCGTAGCGTGGGTGTCAGCCGCCGGGGAGGAGGAAAATTTCGCTGCCCCCACTACGCTACGCTACTGATTTTGTACTTAAACTAATAATACTTAATAAACAAAACTTTTGAACTCAATTATTATATAACAATGTAAATTCGTCTCTGTAATCCAAAACACACGCTTTGGTAGACTTATCTCACAGCAATTTCTGGTTAGCAAATTTAACTTTTATTACTCATTGAACTACAAATATATTTCNTATTCAATTATTATAGTTGTTTTTGTTTTTATTTATATTTATTCCTATTACTTTAGAGATATTTATTTTATTTGATTTATTAATTTCTTGTTTACATTATGCTTTCTCTATTTCATCTTTTGAATTTCAAATTAAAGTCCGTTTTGGCAAGATCATTTATTGCATAATTCGCACTATATTACATATAAAATGCGTGTTTTCGAAATATTAGTAAATTAGTTTATGCTTGTATTTTCAATCTTGTAATCTTTTTTTTTTTCGGATCAGTTTACAGACCTGCTTCAGGCCTGTAAATTGGCCGAAAAATCTTTGTTCTGTGATTAAAATTATTGCTGGAAAAGTACAAATGCTGTTTTTTTTAATTTTATTGTGAAATCTCGGGTTATTAAAAAGGAATTTTTTGATAACCCGGCTACTTTTTAGAAAATTTTTGGCTACAAAAGCTAAAAACATCTGGCCCGCTGTCATACTCAAGATAAAAAAATTGGCAGTTTTTTTAATCGGTCACCGGAAGAAAGTCCGGGAAATGTCTTTCCATAAGTCTTGATGTTCTCGGCCGATCTTGTTTGGTTACTTTTGTTCCGGTATGGTATTCTTCTATGAGCCGTTTAATAACTTTCATTCGAAAAGCTAAATTATCTTTTTCTCCACCATTTATTTTACATAACGCAAAAGAATTGTATAAACAAATAGCTAATAAACGAAAAAATATGTTTTTGTAATATTTTTTCCCCTTTTACTCCCCACTAAATAATTATGGAGATGCTGATCTAGACGGTCAACATTTCCCTGTGGCTTTATTTCTATGCTACTGCCACGAGTTTCTTTTCTTACCATTGTAAACTGTAGAGATTAAAGTAACAGATCTCTTATCATGCCATTTTAAAATCATAACTACCTCTCTGCATCGCCACTGTCTCTCCCTTTTTCAATTGTTTTTTTAATAAATAACAGCTGGAACCTCTCTTCTATTTATGTAATGTTCCGTAAAAATTTGTACGGCACGATCTAAGATAATCCGCTAATTGTGAGGAAGTATAAAAATTATTTGTTGTTAGGCAGTGGCCTTTGTCTAACGAGTCTGCTAATGATAAAACAATTTGAGATGTAAGTGGCATATTTTTATATTTTTCGTTCAGAAGAGTACATTTTCCGGTATAAATTATCAAACTGTATAAATATCCGGATGCGGATTCACACAAATTATAGAATTTCATACCGAAACGAGACCATTTGAGAAGAATGTATTGTTTTCACGATAGACGACCTTTGAATTAGTATGAGATTCTCCTTTACTGCTATGTCTCTTTCTAAATAAAATATTTTATATTACTAAAACATTTATTCTATAATAATTTGTAGCTTTATTATATGCTAACCTAACTTAACCTAACAAGTTTTACAGAAAAAAACTACCACGAAAAAATATAATAATTTGAAATGCAATATTTTATAACAAAGCATTTTTTAAAAATTTTTGTACAAAACTTTTTTCTTTTATTATGTATTATTTAGATATATTTTTCTTTTATATAACACAAACCGAAACCGCAGTACGATGTTTACAACTGATTAACCTTGAGAACAGCTGTTAGTCGACGTTCGCGGGACGTTTCTAATAACGCCTCAGGGGAAGTAGGGTTTCTAGTGGTGGATGCGCCGCTTCCCTCGTATTTTCTAAAAAATAAATGCATATTAATTTTAATTATATGAAAATAATCGCATAATATTTTATTATAACCACATTATGTATCTTATTACAAATTTCTATACTATACGTGAAAAAAAAAATAAGATTGCTATTGTATATTCGAATATTAGTGGCGGAGTGGAAACGCCGTATTCTCAGCATCCAAAAAGCCAGATTCGTGCACGCGCTTTATAGAGCACCAACCTCACCCGGTTTAGCTGGTGGAAGTCTAGGACCTCGGGTGGATGCTACACGTATACCGCATCCAATTCTATCCAGGACCGGTTCCGGGCTGTTAGCCGCCCGCTTGTTAGATATTTGGCCACCCTCGCCCGATTACGCGAATCGTGAGTAGATTTATAACTTAACCCAACCGATAAGAAGTTACTTGTATGTTTTTATGATAGTTCTGTATAGTTGACAGGAGCTTAAAAAATTCCATTAAAATATTTGATATTTTTATTCCGCTCTCCGATTTTATATTACTCACGGATTTCGATGTTAAACCAGTGATATTACGATTTCGTACATCCCATCTTTAAGGGGATGTAGAAAAAAAGTGTACAATTCTTGTATAATGTTAAAAAATTAAC
>NW_019385409.1:344069-344868 GCF_000671375.1 Centruroides sculpturatus
TCAGGGGAAGTAGGGTTTCTAGCGGTGGATGCGCCGCTTCCCTTGTATTTTCTAAAAAATAAATGCATATTAATTTTAATTATATGAAAATAATCGCATAATATTTTATTATAACCACATTATGTATCTTATTACAAATTTCTATACTATACGTGAAAAAAAAAATAAGATTGCTATTGTATATTCGAATATTAGTGGCGGAGTGGAAACGCCGTATTCTCAGCATCCAAAAAGCCAGATTCGTGCACGCGCTTTATAGAGCACCAACCTCACCCGGTTTAGCTGGTGGAAGTCTAGGACCTCGGGTGGATGCTACACGTATACCGCATCCAATTCTATCCAGGACCGGTTCCGGGCTGTTAGCCGCCCGCTTGTTAGATATTTGGCCACCCTCGCCCGATTACGCGAATCGTGAGTAGATTTATAACTTAACCCAACCGATAAGAAGTTACTTGTATGTTTTTATGATAGTTCTGTATAGTTGACAGGAGCTTAAAAAATTCCATTAAAATATTTGATATTTTTATTCCGCTCTCCGATTTTATATTACTCACGGATTTCGATGTTAAACCAGTGATATTACGATTTCGTACATCCCATCTTTAAGGGGATGTAGAAAAAAAGTGTACAATTCTTGTATAATGTTAAAAAATTAACTATTACTTCGACAGCGTCACTTATAACTAAATTTAATGAATGAGAGAGATGCACGAGGTACAGAGAAAGCTCTAGAATTTATTTTCCTTAAATTTACGATTTATGTATCCGTTTGTCATAAAAATTTGTCTTTCCACTTTTT
>NW_019385409.1:346882-356193 GCF_000671375.1 Centruroides sculpturatus
GTGCAAATCAAGACGTCACGGGAGAGCGACAGTAAGTCACAGGAGTTGACGAATCGGTCGCTGTTGATAAGTAGGATCACAAAAATCCTGGAGAGGAGCACCAAGAACCAAGAACTACGAACCAACAACCTTTGTCCCTTGAGTCGCACGGTTTTATAGATTTCTTAACCGTCGTCGCCTCTCCATTGGTCTCTCATAGTCACCTGGTGACAATTCGAAACCTAATGAAAGGCGCGGGAGAGGTCAACGTTGCGACTGAATATGATTCCTCTCTCTCGTCGCGTTTTCCTCGAATTTATCCGTTTCCATTGTTTAACAAATTTACGAAAAAAAACAATTGCATTGTTCATTCGAGACACCTAATCCGTTTCCTTAGCGTCTGAAAAGGAGCTTTATTTTTGATCGACACTCATCATTCGGACCTCTCAATCGACCCCTGTTCGGGTCCTCACAATATTATAGCCTTTAATACTTGCCTTCAATACATGCATTATCAAGTAGTAATATGGAATAATGCTGCTTGATTATGTATGAAATACAACCATACTTCTGAGCTATCATCTTCAAAGAAATTTTGCAAAACCCTTGAACAATTGTCAATAGATAAGACATATGTTAGGTTCTCAAAAGTGATAAGTAAGACTTAAGAGAGACTAATCCATCTAGTATCAAAGAGATGAAACAGTGACCTTTTATCACTGTAAGAGTTGGAGAAGCATATTTCATTTTTTATGCATTGCCCAATGCTAGACACTTTGCGGGACAATTTTCAATGAGGAGCCAACAACTTAAATGCGTGACGTCTGGTCACTTTAATGTAAGGGCATCTTTGATGCACGCTGATTGGTTTGTGTGCCACCAAAATTGTGCGCCACGAGCAACCCGCTCATGAAAATAACTGAGCTGATCCAAACTCGAACCCCCCGAGCTTTCTGGAAGAGTAGTCTATACTTAGATGCTAAGATTACTTTTCACGAATAGTATGCTTTTTATGTGAGAGTATCTGCGTTTACAAATTAACAGAATTTTCAGTTTTTTACACATTATTATGCTATAATCTAGGAAACTATGTGTAATATATAATACAGACTACAGAAAGAGTAATAAAGGAACATCAGTCATTGTAACTAATGTATTATCAAAAGTTTTATTCATATAGATAATTAATTTTATGAAGAAACTTTTCTCCAAAAGAAAATTGTCGATATTTCACGTAAATATAAGTAAATTTTATTATAATTTAGATAAAAACACATTTTTTTCTGCACGCATGGCTTCTTCCCCTCCCTCTTAATCTTACACTTGAAACATTCCATTTCATAATTTGATGTAATAATTACGATTAAAATGACTTCTAAATAAAATAATATTTAAAGTAGGTTAATATATATTGTCATGGGTCTCGGATGTATTCATAAAAAATTAATAATCGATATAATAATATTTTGTCACATGCTCCATGTGTTAAAGTTTGTAGCTGTAATTGAAGGTAACGTATAAGGAAACAAAATGTTTATATTATCAATAGAAGCCAGAAGAAACTTACGATCACAGATATGACTATCAAGGACATTCTATAATTCTTTTAAAATTTCTAATATTATACCCAAAAATTTTAAATGTTGCTTTTATGTATTCATAAATATTTATTTGCCCAACTGTTACCTAAATTGGTTTAAAATTTTTACAAACTTATTTTATACGTTCCACAATTTACGTTCATTTCCACATAAATGAGTCTGAAGGAAAGCGGAAACGGAACCTACGTCAACTTCCTCGCAACTTCTCTGGCAATGTATTATGTCACGTGATTTGAAGTTGTTCAATGAACAGCTTTTTGAAATCGCTTCGTAAAAGTGGTAGTTTTGATAATCAATAATGACCGAAAAGTTGATATAAAAAGCAACTTTAAAATTTTTGTTTTTCAATGTTTAGCAAATTTGTAAATGAGGCCAGAATCTAATATAAGCGGCGAGGAAAATGTTGATATTCGAAATAGTGTTATAGAAGCTTATATATAATTTATCTAAACGCTTTATTTTACATATATTTTTTGTAAATATTTCTTTTATTAAATAAAATACCTTGTAAATTGGATGCCATGTTCTGTAAATGAGTTTAGACCGGAACAGATTACCGCTTACCGAGAGATGACCTTCGGATTATCACGTTACCTACAGTTCTATCTCACCATAGCGTTATAAAAAACAATCTTATTTTCTTTATTTATAACTAGCTGCAAGGACACGCTTCGCTGGGTTTTTATTTGTGGGCAAAAAAGTAACGATAGTGAAGATTAAGATAATTACATTATAGCCAATCTTACCCGTTTTCACAAAATGCAAGAATTAGGTCTCCCGTTTCCAGAGAAATTTTACATGAGCATAAAAATATGTTCGATTTCCCGCAAAAGCGCAAAAAACCGCCTGTAAATCTTGCATGCCGCTTTATATTAACACTTCCTGGTCCCGATTCTATTTCTGAACGTCTCCTGTTCACGTCCAGTCAAACGAACTATTTTCAACGTTTCTGGAACGTTTACGATCGTTCTATAATCGAACCAATATTCGAATTTTATGTTCGAATTTAATTCGAACAAATTCGAACAAAACATTCGAAATAGAAAGCCACTTTCAACCACTTTCAGCCTCATATCTCCCGCACCCTTATAGCTATCGAGACGCAACCACCCCTATGCACGAATGGAGACTTGGAGCTACCACCACATACAAACACCATTCACGTGCGATGTGTAGTTTTTGCGGAAAAGTGAAATATAGGGACATACATATCCATTTATATATATATACATAGATAGATTTGGAATAATTAAATGTTACAATAAACATTTTAACACTTTTCGAAATTCGATTAATTTAAAAATTAGATCGTTAAACCGGACACGTTGTAAATCTGTCATAGAATAAGTAATTAGTTATTGATACTTCCATAAAAACTAATTATCGCGCCTGCTTTTCCAGCGCAACTAGATGAGTTGAGTGTTCTAGGTATGGTAGAGTGACGTCATTACTATAACTAATAAAAATTTTACAAAACACTAAAATAGATATATAAAAATTATTTTATTTGTAAAGAAAATCACAATTTATATTTAAAAATTCACAATCTTAATCCCGACAATGAAAAAAACCCGCGAAAACAACACATCTTGAATCTGAAATATTACAATATATACATGGACGAAAGTTATGATGTAATTCCGAAAAAAAAAAAACATTATTCTTCACAAAAAAATTAGATAATTGTTATGAATAAAAGCTGTAGGAGAATTATTGCTTAAAATAAAAGAAAATAATTTTAAGGATATATCAACACACACACACAAACACGTATATTTGTACATATGTAGATATTTTAAATGTATACACATTTAATGTGTAAATTTCTCTCACTTCGTGTAGTATTATGTTTAATTTTTTTATTTCAAATATCATTAGAATATCAATAGTTTATTTCTGACTTTTTACATTATACAGTAATATTTTGTTATAATATTCAGAGGATAAATCCATGGGATTTCGTACTGTTAATATTCTACTTTAATTACATTTTTATTGGTATTCAGTAAGATTCTTTACATGTAATTAGCCTCTTCAGGTGTAGACAGGTATGGCTCCCATGAGACACTGTAATTACTCCTTCGATGCTTTCAGTTGCATTGACAGATTTATATAGGGAACAATAGGGCTTAACTCCCTACCCATTTCCAAGAAAACTTATTCGAAAATAGCTTTATCACTATATGAATAATGAAATGCGTTCACTGTATAAAATTTAATCAAATAAAACGAACATCCATTGAAGTTCAATCACTCCTTTGTCCCCTGTCTGACTTTGTCATAACCTTCTCTTTCCCTTTCTTCCACTGTTGACTTTATTTATGGACAGCCCTAATAAATTATTCAATTAAAAATACATTCTGTAAATCATTATATTACTATTAAAAATATGTGATGGAAAAGAATAGTTATTTTATGATGAGATATGAACTTTTATTACAATAAGCTATATCACAAATTTATGCAGTTTTAACTAAACACGTCTAAAGCAATTTGTTGCTGTTAAAATGTCATCACCAGTGACAAGCGTTGATGGGATAATTAATACTCTAATGATATTTGGAAGAACAGAAAATGCTGAAATTATTATTAGATAAACTTATTATCTTAATGAGAAATTTCTGCATTAAATGTGTATATATGTATAATAAATTATTTTTAAATATTTAAATATATACGACATATACATGTTTGTATGTACAGTACAGTACATACTGACTAAATTTAATAATTGATTTATTTCTAAAAATAATTTAGTATAACTGTGATAGGTAATTGATTTTGACGTACTGTAAATGTACTGTACTATACTCGATAGTTATTTATAGGTCGATTTTATTCAAAATTTCTATCTTGTAACCAAACGTTAAATAGGTTTTTGTAAATTATTAAAATTGTAAAAGAGAAGGATTATGCTTCTTTATTGCATTTATGCATTATATCCCAAAACTAAGAAAAACACGAATTTGGAATTATTGCATTATACACATAAAGATGTTTGTGTTTTTCAATAGATAATTTAAAAATTTAAAGCTTCTAACTGGAAAAATATTTCAAAAACGCCCCCATGTTAGCTTTCGCCTTATTGGTTAGTCTAAACAGTCCTCCAAGCTGATTGGCTTAGAGACATTACTAAAGAACGCTCATTCTTTAGTATCGTGTATTTCTTACTTGTTCTCAAGCATTTTGTAAAATGAATCCATCCGCAATTGCTGGGCCAAGCTCCGAGAAACAGCTACAGATGTCAGATATCAGTGAATTGCTAGTTCATAGTAGCGAGAGCGAAAGTGATTTGTCCTTCCTCGACGAAATAGGAGGGAGAATTGCTCGTTAATTTCGGCGAGAAACCTAGTGCATTCCAGATATTTGAATATTTTTTCGATGATGAGCTAACTAAACATATCACTCATCAAACAAATTTGTTCGCCGAACAATCTACTCGCAAGAAAAGAAGATCATCTCTTATGAAACGTAGAAGCAGAGACAAGGTATATATCAAATATAGAAAACTTATATAATTAATAAAATATTAACTTATATTGTTTTATATAGGAATGGAATGAAACCAACACGGAAGAAATCAAGTTTTTTTTCGGCTTATTAAAACCTGTTTTTGATTATTTACTTCCGAAATGGCAATCAGCCTACACTCCCTGAACAAACATAAGTATTGACGAGAGCTTATTATTATGAAAGGGTAAATTAAAGTGGAGAGTGTAGTGTACATCCCCAAAAAAAAAGAGCCCGTTACGGGATGGAGTCATTTCAACTTTGCGAGTCCTCCACTGGTTACGTATACAACATGATAATGTATACAGGAAGCGAAACCGAGTTTAAAAAAGTCCAAGGATTAGATTTATCAAATCAGGTAAAATCAACAAAAATAGTATTATGTTTTATGGATCAATTATTAAATAAGGGTTATATGTTATTCGTAGACAATTATTATACTTCTCCTGTACTTTTTGATTTGTTAGTTGATTTTAAGACAGATGCGGTCGGTACGCTAAGAAAAAAAAACAGAAAGGAGCTTCCAGAAGACATTTAAAAAAAAAGAAATTGCGATGAAATCTCCTTTCTTCGTTCTACAGAAAAAAGTTGACGACGTTGAAGTGGCAGGATAAGAAGGAAGTATGTATGCTATCGACCGTATACATGGTGCTGAAGTGGTCTACAAACCAAAAGTAAGTCTATTCAGATAGTAATTTTATATTAGCCGAGTTTTAAAATCTGTTTATTTTTTAATTGTAAGGTGGAGAAGAAAAATTAAAACCACTTGTCTGTGTAGAGTACAGTAAAGGAATGGGTGGAATCGATCTAGCGGACTAGTGTATTACAACATACTGGATTGCGAGGACTCGCCTAAAAAAATATTATCACAAAATGTTTAGTCACCTGCTGGACACTGCAATCTTCAATTCTTTTATCCTGTATAAAAAGTGTGGAGGTAAATATGTTTGCATTTTAATCGCTTTTATGCGTTATATATTGTAATATAATGTAATTCAGTATATATTTATATATTTCAATACTGTACATATAATTTTACAGGAACGCTTACTCAACTGAACTTCCGGTTTCAACTTGTGGACCGACTTATGGAGAAGTACATCGGTGGAGTTAGGAAACCAGTCCCTATAAGAAAACATGCAGGAAATTATCCCAGACAGACTCCTGGAGAGGCATTTTCTGAGAGAGAATTCACCGACAAGTACGAAAAAGCATGCAACAAGAAGATGCATCGTTTGTATCAAAAAAAGGATCTAGAGGAATCAACATATTCCTGTAAACAGTGTGGCGTTCCCCTATGTGTAGATTCTTGCATGGAAATTTATCATACGAAAAAAAATTTCTGGTATATACATATGCTTTTGTCAAGTTATTTTTTCTAAACTATTATATAAACAGTAAATGTTAAATATATAGTAAAATCTCGTTATTTCCATATGGGATAATTCGAAGTCAAGTCTAGTCCTCGGCTGAGAGAATCGGATTTTGCATATGTTTTAGTTCGGATAATTCGAAATACGCGTACAATCAAATTTGGAATCATTATCTTGTCCGGTTACCCGCAAATACATTTTTATAATGGAAGATTTCGAATTAAACGATGCGTTTATAAGAGTTTAAACTTTCAAGTGACTGTAATTGGTAAAATCGAAAAACTTTGTTACATATAACAATGTATGTGTAAATTTACATGACAAATCTATAATTTCGTATTCAGAATCATAAGCATTTAATCTGAATTTCAAAGTAATTTGATAATATATTTATTCTCTGTCTTTTACTGAATTAACGATTTATTTTTCATGATTATCAAATTTTAAGTCGGCGAGTTTTGTTACGTTCCTGTAATATCGTAACATCCTGTAACAGATGTAATGTTTATCAAACTGTGGTCCTCGGAGTCCGAAGACTTCTCCGGAAATACGTCACAGGTGTTACGCGACGACGTTTGAAGATAGGGCGTCAGCAATTGAAGGCGAAATCCGGTCACACGGCATTTTCTACGTCTCCGCGACCAAAACGAGCTTAATTAAGCAATGGCACACGGATCGAAGCAGAGTCGTTAACAGTGGCGTGCCGTCATTGGAATCGCCGTTTCCCTTGCATTTTCTAAAAAATAAATACATATTGATTTTAATTATATGAAAATAATCGCACAATATTTTATTATAATCGCATTATGTATCTCATTACAAATTTCTATACTACACGTGAAAAAATAAGCTATTGTATACAATTAAATTTAATGAATGAGAGAGATGCACGAGGTACAGAAAAAGCTCTAGAATTTATTTTCCTTAAATTTACGATTTATCTATCCGTTTGTCATAAAAATTTGTCTTTCCACTTTTTCCCCGAGACTACAAATATTCGAGTACAAAGTAACCGGTTCGACTTATTTCTACTTAAGAAGTAGTTAAATAATTAAGCGATTAGGGAATTAGGGACATAAAGAGTAGCGTAGCGGGGACGGCCCGCCCCGGGCGGCACTTTTTAGGGGGCGGCAAAATTTGACAATAAATAATAATAATGCGAGATGCTAGGGAGGTTTAGATTCAAAACCCCACTTTCGTGACACCAATATGTGAACCAGCGGGAAGGTCAGAGGTCTCCCGGTTTGCGTCACTAGTCAGGATGACAAGTCAGGCGAGTGAAGGGAGAGAATTTTGCGGTCGACGATAAGGTGAAGGGCGTTTATGAGTCAAGGATTCTACCATTTATAACAAGATATACCAACAATTTATTAAAATAAGCGAATTAGACAAAAGACTATACAAATTGCGTTTCTAAACAGCCTAATATGCTCGAGAGAGAGAGAGTTTACCCCTTTTCATACCTCTTGGTAGAGTTCCTAGACGATTAAGTCCATATAGGCACATAAATGTCCAAGGAAAAGTGGTTTTAATCCAACTGAGGCACAAAGTACATATGTTCGCGACTTTGACGATGATCTGATATCGACGATCGTAGATCGGGATTCGGCGGGTTCGNGAACCAGCGGGAAGGTCAGAGGTCTCCCGGTTTGCGTCACTAGTCAGGATGACAAGTCAGGCGAGTGAAGGGAGAGAATTTTGCGGTCGACGATAAGGTGAAGGGCGTTTATGAGTCAAGGATTCTACCATTTATAACAAGATATACCAACAATTTATTAAAATAAGCGAATTAGACAAAAGACTATACAAATTGCGTTTCTAAACAGCCTAATATGCTCGAGAGAGAGAGAGTTTACCCCTTTTCATACCTCTTGGTAGAGTTCCTAGACGATTAAGTCCATATAGGCACATAAATGTCCAAGGAAAAGTGGTTTTAATCCAACTGAGGCACAAAGTATATATGTTCGCGACTTTGACGATGATCTGATATCGACGATCGCAGATCGGAATTCGGCGGGTTCGGAGAATCGGCGCGATGTCGTCGGTCCGGCTTTCGTTAAGAGACTCCCCCGAGCAGGGCCGTGCCGTAGATTTTCTCAGTGTGATGCAAGTCTTCGAAATGCCGCCCCTTAAATGTTTTTCTCTAAAATACCTTCGGTTGTGATTTTAAAAAACTGTACAAATTGTACGAATACTAGTGATGTAACGAATATTCGGTTACTATTCGGTATTCGGCCTATTTTTCGTTATTCGGCCGAATACCGAATACCTAAAAACAGGAGTAAGAAATAACAAAAAACACAGTAAATTAATCATTTTGGTATTTAGATTTAATGTTGTCGGGTTAGTGTTGTTTGTTTATATTTATTTATAACTTGTAACATGCACAAAATAAAAAAGAAAATAATATTAGTCACATGTATTCACAATTTATAATTACAAAGATCAGCACACGTACACACCTATTCATTCGAGAATCGTCGCACACATGTGAGGGTCTGACCCTGCCTATCCTTTTTAAGCGCTCGTCTTTGCTATTTCCTTTCTCTTTCCTCCATCTCTCTAGTCCACGTATGACTATGCATAAATCATAATACGCGTTCACGATACTTTCGATTTGTCACTTTTCCGTCGTAGTTTTTCCATTTTATAATTACTTGACTCAGCCTGATGATAACGGAGAAAAGAGACAGATAGGACGTCGATATAAGTCACAGTTATGATTTCACAGATTCGAGACAGCTTGATAGCCCGAACGGCCCCAGGCTTTCGCCCGTGCACGCTAAGTGACTTTCATTACAAGCATTTAGCTTTCCGAAGTCTATGACAACAATTGTTTGGCATTGAC
>NW_019385409.1:357824-367686 GCF_000671375.1 Centruroides sculpturatus
GCGAAGCGGGTCCTTGCAGCTAGTAAGTAACTAAAATTGCTGTAAAAAAACAATAATTTTCTTACCTGATATACTTTTTAAACACAAAAAACTGAATTAGTAAAAATATTATACTGATACAGATATATATCAGATTCACTGATTAAACACAGCACAGCCACTCGCTACTTATAGAGACAAACTAACGTTAAAGCCAAATATTGTCAATAATTTAAGGTCAAAGCAGAACTATCAACACGTTACACGTGCAATTGTCTTTTATGATAATTGCCGCCTCAGCTTTTAGGAGAGTCGCGCGGTATATTACAAACAAAAACAATAGCTTTGCGCTGTCTTGTCAAAAGCCTTTTGACTGCCGCTCTCCAACAATGCATTTGCACCATAAACCGAAATTAAAGGATACCGAAAGCACTTAAGCAGAGGCGTGCGATAAATCATCAATAGTGTACATCAATATCGGAATAACATAGATCAATATAGAAAACCGTTGCGTAAAAAGTTTTAATTATTGAATGGTTCAAATAATATTTTGATTTCGCTGCTTATGCCGTCCCCTTACGGTGCCGCCTGATGCGGCCGCCTCACTGCATCATAGCACGGCACGGCCCTGCCCCCGAGAGGGAGTAAGAATTGTCTTTTGTAGCTTTTTGTGGGGAATTTCCACCACGTGATCGGATGTTCATAAGTTAAAGGTTATAAATGTTCCAGGGACCTAAAACAAGTGACGAAAGTTGGATATTAACTATAAACTTTTCTGCAAGATGAGCTGCAAGTTCTGCAGAGAACAATAGATGTTGATAGTTATGACCGGAAGGTTTATACATTCCGGCTAAGATCGTTTTTTTTTCTTCTAATTCGTTACATAAACGAAAGCGAATTAATTAAAATTTTAGTTAATAAAAGAGCGTGATTTTCGTTACTAAAATTCCGGATCTCACATTCATATCTTGTAAGAATTTGATACCATTTTATTTCATATTTTCGTCCACCTACGATTCGGACCGATTGAAATGAGCAAGAAATAGTGGGAATAGTGTTACCATCCGATTCGCCGAACGGGGATATCGTGCGCAACCTGTCGACCTTTTTTTTTCTTTTGCTTGTACGATTCATTCGTATCATATACACCTCCAATATCCAATAGGGCTGTCATCTAGATTACTTACGTTACTCCTACCTAAGTCTCCCTAGTCGCTAACTGTAACTGATTTAGAACCAGCATGCAGCCATGCGTCAGGAACTTCTGTTCGAACAAACCTCACCTGCCGTCAATGTCGGCGATTTTAAAAAGGTGGCAACACTAGCCCGGAATTTTTCGTTACTTATTCTGTGACGAAACTGAATTTTAGTCTTTTAAATTGAGATACCTAAATAAGGGGGCGGCGAAATTTTCCTCCACCCCGGGCGGCTGACACCCACGCTACGCCACTGGACATAAATAAAACCCTGCTGAAAGAGCCGGAATATTACTTAAACAAAAGCTTAACCGATCCAATCTCTAGCCGAGTACAGTGGGAACTGATTTCTTCGTAATATTAGACGTAATATAAACAGAATTTTTCCATTTTGATGATATGAAACCGTGCTTTACAATTTGTTTATGCTTCTAACACAATAAAGTGCTATAAATTAAGACACTTGGCGGGTTTTCTCATCTTTATTTAGTTGATACGTGTGAAAATTTTACACGTTTCGGGCTCTTAAGCCCCTCTTCAGCCAACTAAAACATTAAAAAAGAATATAACATACATATAAAAACACAAGTATTGTAGAAATCATAAAAATATAAAACGTACCTTTCACTTACAAAACAGTTCTACAAAATCCCTGATATAAAACATATTCTGGACATAAACTTATTATATAACCAATATAAACTATAAAACATATTCTTGATATAAACATACACTGGACAACAACTATCAAATTGGTTTACAATTGATTATGCTTTCTACAAAATCCTTATTTCTTTTGATACACATTCACAATATAATACGAATTTACATAACTTCTACAATATAAATTTACATATCTGACATCTACTATATTTTTTACAATGTATGATTGTTGATTTATTTAACATTTTAATATTTAATATTATAGATTATTATTTGAACTATTGATATTACAATGTCTTGAAGTTGGTAAACATTATTAACATTTAATGTAGATTTACATATTATTTGACTCCCATTACAACATTACAGTTTTTTGTTATTGATTTATTTAACAGTTCAATAATTATTATTTAGCACATTGATCACAATAATAATAATTTGAATCCAGTGAATACAATCAATATAAAAATTTTAACCAGTTTTCGTTTATAGAGATGCTAGGATTTTTATTTATACTATTTTGATTTTTGATTATTTCTATACTTTCTTTGAATTTTCTTTTATATGTATCTTTTTCTCTGTGTAAAATATCTATATTATTTTTGTCTATATTACAATTATTTAAAAGGCAGTGTTCATGAAAAGCAGAATTTAGTCTACGATATTTCAAATCGGCTATATGTTCTTTCAATCTTACTTTAACTTTACGTTTAGTTTCACCTATATAAAATTTTTTATTTTCGCATGTACACGGAATTTTATAGACTACATTTTTACTTTCTTCTTTCTTTGTTATATTTGTTTTGTTAACTTGTTTTGCATTTAATCTGGAGATTAGCTTATCGTATGTCGGTACTAGTTTTACATTAATTTTTTTGACTTCTTTATTAACTTCTTCGTATAGACCTTTTATATATGGGAAACGAATGTATTTTATTTCGGCTTGTTTAGGATCTATTCTTATTGTTTTATCTGTTCTTTTATCTATTTCTTTTTCCCAAATATTAAGGATTCTGTTTGGATATCCTGAAAGAATAAATTTTTTCTTTAGTGTATTTAAATGTTCGATTTGTTTAGTATTTATACTAGTTCTATTTTTTATTTTAGTGTATTCCATATTAAATATGTTTTGTTTTATATGAAATGGTATGTTAGAATTATAGTTAACTGTGGTATTTATTGAGCACTGCTTTTTAAACGGTTCAAATTCGAGATTTGTATTATTTCTTTTAATTGTAATATCTAAATAATTTATGCAGTTGGTAATTTTATCTTCTTCTTCTATTTTAAATTGAATATTTTTATGGATATTATTTATTATTTTTCTAATTTCATTAGTGTTAATTTCGACTTCATCATATATTATTAGCACGTCGTCTACGTATCTTCTGTAGAACTTTATACCATATATGTCTCTTATTTCTTTGTCTATATCTATCATTATGATCTCTGCTAGTTTCGGTCCTATTACGGACCCCATACTAATTCCACTATTCTGTGTGTAATATTTACTGTTTAATTCAAAGTAGTTGCTTATGTAGGTAAATTCGATTAGGTCTATTATTTCAGGTTCAATTTTAAGTTGTGTCAGCTTTGGTTCAATTATTTCCCATATTATGGAAGGGTACATATCAATTATGTCTAGACTTGCAATTCTGTATGTATCTTTTATATCTATCTGTTTAATATCATATAATAGTTCAACAGTATTATAAATAGCGAATTTAGAATTTTGATATATTTTTAGTTTCTGTTTTAGAATTCTCTCAAGATTATATAGTCAAGTGTCTTAATTTATAGCACTTTATTGTGTTAGAAGTATAAAGAATTTTTCCAGTTCAACGAGTGACCGAAAAGTTGTAAATTTTGGAAATTTCCGTGGACAACACCTGGTCCTAAAACGAATTAGTTAGAAAACAAACGACGGACAATCTATTAAGTTTAACATATTTAGATTTTTACAGCTATGGTGAGAAACGTTTAAAATTTACAAGAAACCTGTCCCATCCTTTGAGATATACTAGTGATGTGACAAAAGAGGCATGGTTCATTAGACATTATTTGATCGCACAGGGGGGTCGACACTGTGGGGGGTTCCCGCCCCCTCAGGCAACACTTGATTCTTACCGATTTTATGTTATTTTTATGTACGTTTCATTATAAAGCTATATTTAATTATAATTTTCTTTAAAAGTATATTCGTACAATTGAAGAATATTTTGTACCAGGTATATATATCCACCACACATCTTATTTCACCAAGTAAGTTTTTATAATTTTATTTCTAATTTTAGCCTTTATATCGTGTCTAGCGATTCGAAATGTAATTGCGATATTGAAAATTTATTTTAAAAAAGTTTTGGCTCGATATCATATAATGAAAAAGAAAACATTATTAAAAGAGAAAGGACAATGCCTAAATTAAATATAAACACTTCAATAAAAAAAATTTTGCTTGACATTTTCACGATAAAATGGCTCCGTAAATGCATAAAAATGCAAAAATTGTTTTGTTGGCTCGTCTATCATTTTCAAATGAAATTAGCGTGTGGAATAAGAATGGCTTTGACAATTTAGCTGGCAAAAGACACGAAGAATCGTCGATTCTTTCGTATTTGAAGCAATTTGGAAATTAAAGAGGAATAGCATTTAACATTAGTAAATAATATAAAATAAATATTGAAAATTATAACGAGATAGTTACGGCTAATACAGTAGATATATCTAAATTAATAGATGTTATATGTTTTTATCAAAGCAAGAATCGGCATTTAGAGGTCATGGGGAATCTATTGAATCTAATAACAGAGGTAATTATATTAAACTTGTTTATTTATTAATTACGTCAGATAAATAATCTATTAAAAATACATTTAAAGAATTAAATGATTGTACCTGGAAGTCGGCTTCTTAAAGAAACACAGCTTCTTTATCATCAAATGTCACGGCACGCCACTGATACAAATTATAGAATTTCACACCGAAACGAGACCATTTGAGAAGAATGTATTGTTTCCACGAAGGACGAGATTCTCCTTTACTGCTATGTCTCTTTCTAAATAAAATATTTTATATTACTAAAATATTTATTCTATAATAATTTGTAGCTTTATTATATGCTAACCTAACTTAACCTAACAAGTTTTACAGAAAAAAACTACCACGAAAAAATATAATAATTTGAAATGCAATATTTTATAACAAAGCATTTTTTAAAAATTTTTGTACAAAACTTTTTTCTTTTATTATGTATTATTTAGATATATTTTTCTTTTATATAACACAAACCGAAACCGCAGTACGATGTTTACAACTGATTAACCTTGAGAACAGCTGTTAGTCGACGTTCGCGGGACGTTTCTAATAACGCCTCAGGGGAAGTAGGGTTTCTAGTGGTGGATGCGCCGCTTCCCTCGTATTTTCTAAAAAATAAATGCATATTAATTTTAATTATATGAAAATAATCGCATAATATTTTATTATAACCACATTATGTATCTTATTACAAATTTCTATACTATACGTGAAAAAAAAAATAAGATTGCTATTGTATATTCGAATATTAGTGGCGGAGTGGAAACGCCGTATTCTCAGCATCCAAAAAGCCAGATTCGTGCACGCGCTTTATAGAGCACCAACCTCACCCGGTTTAGCTGGTGGAAGTCTAGGACCTCGGGTGGATGCTACACGTATACCGCATCCAATTCTATCCAGGACCGGTTCCGGGCTGTTAGCCGCCCGCTTGTTAGATATTTGGCCACCCTCGCCCGATTACGCGAATCGTGAGTAGATTTATAACTTAACCCAACCGATAAGAAGTTACTTGTATGTTTTTATGATAGTTCTGTATAGTTGACAGGAGTTNTTATATGCAAACCTAACCTAACAAGTTTTACAGAAAAAATTATCACGAAAAAAAATATAATAATTTGAAATGCAATATTTTATAACAAAGCATTTTTTTAAAAAATTTTTGTATAAAATTTTCTTTTATTATGAATTATTTAGATATATTTTTCTTTTATATAACACAAACCGAAACCGCAGTACGGTGTTTACAAGTGATTGACCTTGAGAACAGCTGTTGATCGACGTTCGCGGGACGAGAAGTAGAGACACGTGTATATTAATTATCGTAAATACTCAAATATATTACGTTATTTTCGATCATACGAAAGTTTCTCGCGAAAACAGAAGAACATTTATTTATTTATTACAATGTATTCTTGTCGAAAATACGTGTGTATGCAGATTTTCTACTTGATGGGAAATTGCGAAGTGTGTGGAAATTGAGTATCAATATTCCATCTTGACATACAGACTTAAGTTAATAAAAAGCGTGTAAACATGTGAGCCAAGGAAGGAGGTAAGTAAGCGAAAAGTAAGGCCCCGGGGTAAAACCACCGTAGCATATTAGCGGTATTAAATTATAGAAATGTACTGATGATTTTCCTTGAATTTACTAAAACTGCAAAACTTATGATATTAATATTAAAATTGTTAACAAGTTAAACACTTAATGCTATGGATATTATTTTTCGTATTGAAAAATAAACGTCTCCTCAGGCGACACTTCAAAAAAGGCGTTATTTTGGGATCATATATTGTAATTTTTATTCACTGCAATGTACAGTACAATAGCGAAGTAAATAATTTACTTAATTGACTTCTTTGATAATTTTGCAATGTAAAAACGTGCAATTTATTAAAAATTATAATAAATAAATGATACTATAAACACAGTTAAATTCTTTTGATTCGATTACTTTCATTCTAATGAATTTTAAAACGCCCGATGAATAAGCAAACTTGGACTAATTGATAAGAAAAACAAGACACAAAACACCTTTTAAAAACCTTTTAACAAAACACCTTTTGAAAACCTTTTAACACCATAAATGGGATTACCAAGCGATAAGACAGATAATTGTCTCTGTACTTTTAGTTGTCGTCGTAAATTTAAAGTACTCCTGGAGATAGGGGTAAAGATTAATCCCTTTCATAAATACATTTTAACTTTGATATTAATAATATCTAAATAATTATTTTGTAATGCAAATTTGTATAAATTGGATACGAACAACGCTTGAAATGATTTGCGGGTGTTCATAATTTGTACACTGATTATGCATGTAAACAGTGTAGAACTGTATTCTCTACATATTGAGACATAATAATTAGTTTTACAGCTGAATACTCGTTGACTATTCGTACAATAAATGATCTGCGACATTTCCTTTCATTTTTATTTTTCTGTTGTGTCTATTAACTAAGTAATATTGAATGATGATATACGAATTCGAACGAATATTATTTTTATGTAAATTTCTTTAAACATCGTTTAAACTTTAACCTAATTAAATAAGTACACATTTGCAATACCTGTATTACAAATGTTAAAACTACAAGACCCTTCTTCTCCTCCATCCCCTGACCCCCCTCAGTTCTTCGAATTCTCGACAATTGCAGATGTTAAGGGGGGTGGTAATGAGTAGCAGATTTTAAACTCTGCTTACAACATTCCTATGATTGAGAATTTAATTGTCTTCAACAAACTGTAATTTAAGTGTTATAAACATGTGCCTAAGACAAAAACAAGTAAAACGACAAAACCGTATTTGGGACAAGACTATGTCTCGGAGACTCACTACTAAGCGGAATTACTTTGGGTGCGTTTACTTCTGAGCTAATAGTGCTACTTCCGAACACAGGAAGTAACGTCATTAGCATGTGTATTCGTGCTTACATGTCCAGTTCGAAAGTAAATGCGAACACTAACAAGAAATATGGCGGTTTCCTGCAAATAATATTGTCAAAGCTGCTATTTTAAATGTTACGTTACAGATATAACTACTTGATTCCGAATCGGACGAGGATGATTTTATTGTGGATATAATTGTAGAAAAATGAAAAAATAAAAAAGAAAAGTAACGTAAAATAAAAAAGATAGAAACTTTTATTGAAGAGACTCTACCTTTTTATAAGCCAATCGATTTTAAACAACCTTAGACTTACAAGAGAAAGTTTTGAAATTCTCCTCTAAAAAATAAGCCCAATTATAGACACCGAAAAATTACTTCCTCTGGAAGACGACCCGTGTCTCCTCAAAAGCAGCTTTTACGATGTCTACGGACATTGGCAAATCAAGAATCATTCGGATTTGTTTATACGAAGTAATATATGAAATTAGATGCAGTTTATAAGAGAATAGTAGATTATACATACATATAATACATATTTAAAGCAATTTTACCCAGTGAAATAGATGCGACGTTGTTTTCTTGTGGTGTTACTAAACTGAGTTCAAAATTAACAAATAATTGATATTAAATACAAAACACTTTTTCTTTCTTTCTTTCCTCTAATGCAGCGCTGTCCAACTTATCATAGCCCGCGGGCCATATTTTCTTCACCAAACATTTCGGGGGCCAAGAAGGTTGATAAACCACATGACATTTGCATAGTGCTACGGTTCAGTAAGCACTAATTGGTCAGCGAGTCCGATGTTGANCTCTAAACGAATTATTAAAAAAAAAAAAACGCACTTTTACTCACCGTCGTCGTCGTCAGTCATTCGGCGACTCTAACGCGCTTCTTTCCGCCGTCCCGACGATCTTCCTCCTTTTTTCTCTTTCTCGTCGCGCCGCTTGCTCGCTTCTTGTTTGTTAAGTGCCTGAGCCGATTCAGTTTTTATCGGTGACGACGTGCTCGGCTCCTTACCCGTTTCGGCAGCCATCTTGTCTCAAAAACAACGCCCTCTGTCGGATTTGGCGCTTGCCAATACCGCAACGGCCAAACAAGAAGACTTCGACGAACCGTCTATGCAAATGAGGTGCCAGACGAAAGCGAATATCGTTCCCCACAATACCTTGCCAAATTTTCCCTCGAAAGTACCTTCGAACGCCGAAGCATTAACGTTACACTTGCGAAATCGCAAATAAACCGAACTAGCATCGTTTCTATAACTTATTTTTTTTAAGAATGCCGTCGCACCTGCCGGCCGCACTTCGCTTCGACCGGTTGCAAACCCATCTTTTAATCGCGAATTTTATATTGGAAGGTATCCTAACATCGATACTTAACTCCGGATATAACGATTCCAAGCAACGAAAAAAATCCCTCGACGTTAAATCGTCGAAATCCACCATTTTTGCGAAAGTCGAACAACAACGCACAAACCAACCGTCGAATTCAAATCGACCGCACCAGCAAAACGCACGCGCACGCACATCGTCACGCGACGACACTCGCTCCAAGCAGCTAATGCGTCGGGAGCGAGGCTAGTCGCAAAACAGGAAGTACCGCCATGACGATATACGTATCTAGACTTTAACCGAAAAATCATTGAAATACATTTTATTTTATTTATTCTTATGACTACTTCAGGGGCGTGCCGTGACATTTGATGATAGGGAAGCTGTGTTTCTGTAAGAAGCCGACATCCAGGGGCAATCAGTCAATTGCGCGTCAGTAATGGTCTAGGGTCCATTCGTATCGTTTATTCGATAAGCCAGTAAAAACCGTAGACTTCTCTAAATGCATTTTTAATATCACAATTACATTCCGAATCGCTAGCCACGATATAAGGGCTACAATTAAAAATAAAATAATAAAAACTTACTTGGTGAAATAAAATATGTGGTGGATGTACCGGTGTGAAATGTTCAACGCGGATAGGTAAACACATACACGTTTTACCAATTAAACGAGTTTAATTTCGCGCTGAATTTGAAATATATATACAGAATAGGTTCGGATTCCCGCTGTTCTCCTTCAAACGGTTCCACAATCTTGAGTGACCAGGTATATCAATAGACCGGTAGTTAATTTCTCGATAACTACCTCCCGACAATTTATTTGCACGCGTAAACCTTAACCTAACTTAAACTAAAAATAGAAAAAGTAGAAGGGGAAATGAGAAGAATTAAAGGACAGAAGGGTACCCAATTTTCCAGTTGGTTCTCCACCGTTCCTCGTCTCGGCTTCTCTTTCTCGTCTGTTCTCCTCTTAGAACAACTCGGGTC